>NC_090650.1:175742512-176012561 GCF_040937935.1 Hyperolius riggenbachi
AATCGTAAAGTGGGCAGCATTTCACCATAAAGTAATTGTAAAGTGGGCAGCAGTCACCAGAAAATAATCATAAAGTGGACAGCAATCATCAGAAAATATTAGTAATGTGGGCAGCAGTCATCAGAAAATAATCGTAATGTAGGCAGCAGTCACCAGAAAATAATCGTAAAGTGGGCAGCATTCACCAGAAAATCGTAATGTGGGCAGCAGTCACCAGAAAATCGTAATGTGGGCAGCATTCACCAGAAAATCGCAATGTGGGCAGCAGGCACCAGAAAATCGCAATGTGGGCAGCGTTCACCAGAAAATCGTACACAGGGCAGCAGTCACCAGAAAATCGTACAGTGGGCAGCAGTAACCAGAAAATCATACAGTGGGCACCAGTCACCAGAAAATAGTACAGTGGGCAGAAAAAAACAACTCACTCACCTGGCAGAAGTCTCCGCTCCCGGCCGGCCTCTGGTGTGCAGATCTCCCGACGATCCTCCTGAAGCACATCTCCCGTGCTGACAGGCAGACTGCAGGGCTATGGCAAGATGGTGCCCGAAGCTCTGTACTGGAACCACAAATAGTCTCCAGTGCAGGGCTTCAGCAGCCATCTTTCCATAGCCCTGCTCTGCCTCCCGGGAGACTGCAGGCTGTGGAGAATGAACTGGCACGGCATCTATTAGATGCCGCGGCCAGTTCCACACCTGGCTGGAGGGTTGCATCCTGCGGCTGATGGGGTTGCATCTCCAGTAGTTACGCCGGTGGAAGCTACTTACTATCACTGAAGGCAACAAAGAATCTATAACTGGACTGGTAACAATACTATGACCATGTGATACTGCAATGTATGTTGAGCTGCTATATACATAGGGGACAATCACTTTATATACAACAGTGGGTGGAGGATATTATTGCAGTTTCCGTCCACGCTATAGCACATATCTAACAGGGATATGTGAGGGAGCAGGCTGGTGTTGTACTTTATACTGGTTGAACTCGATGGACGTATGTCTTTTTTCAACCAAAATAACTATGTAACTATGTAACAGCAATATTTTGTTGAGACTGTGGCCAGGGATTGTTGTAATCCATTTAGACAATTTGGACTAAGAACCTCACTTTTTAGTATAATATGCAGCCATGGCTGAGCTGAGTAGCCACTAAATCCTGCCCACACTATAGCAAAATTTTCATAGCAGACTTCCGGATTCGGCGTTGAGCGGGATGGTGGCTTGAGCTCAAAGCTCCATCCCATCCATCTTGTGCAAAGCCTCTCCGCACTTGTACAGGAGAGTGAACGGCCACGGATGCCCACCGATGTTGGCAGAGGCGGCCTTAGAGTATGCGGGGCCTGGGGCGAGTGTCACATGTGGGGCCTAGAGCCATAAGTGTAGGCCATATACCGTATCGCCACGTTCATGGACGTATCCGCCTTTAATGCAGTATTCCTTATTATTATTGTTTGAAAACAATTATGTCAGGTAAAGGCCACTAAGCCAACCAATATAAAAACAAACATTTGCATGGTGGTTTTAAGTGCAGGGGTGGGGGAGCTCATGCTTCAATTAATTTGGAAATTCTAAGGTTCATGTTTCACAAAATTCACATTGTTGTAGTAACTTTTGTCTTGCAAAATTCAGCAAATTCAGCAATCATGAGGCCCCCAAAATGACCAACTCAGCAATCATGAGGCCCCCAACAAGACAAATTCAGCAATCATGAGGCCCCCAACAAGACAAATTCAGCAATCATGAGGCCCCCAACAAGACAAATTCAGCAATCATGAGGCCCCAAACAAGACAAATTCAGCAATCATGAGGCCCCCAACAAGACAAATTCAGCAATCATGAGGCCCCCAACAAATCATGAGGCCCCCAACAAGACAAATTCAGTAACCATGAGGCCCCCAACAAGACAAATTAAGCAGTCATGAGGCACATAAATATACAGCATTTCACATAAATAGGCAGAATGCCCCCTTAATATGGTAGACACCTCTCACCTGGCAGCAGTTCCCCAAAATACACTCAATCTGACAGCAGTGGTTCCCCAAAAATAGGTAGCCCCAGGTCTATAGGTGTCCCTAGAATAGGTGGCCAGCGGTATAGATGTCCCCAGAATAGGTGGCCAGCGGTATAGATGTCCCCAGAACAGGTAGCCAGGGGTAGAGCTGTACCCAGAACAGGTAGCCAGGGGTATATGTGCCCAGTATATGTAGGCAGGGGTATATGTCCCCAGTATATGTAGCCAGGGTATATGTGCCCAGTATATGTAGTCAGGGGTATATGTGCCCAGTATATGTAGTCAGGGTTATTTGTGCCCAGTATATGTAGGCAGGTGTATATGTGCCCAGTATATGTAGGCAGGTGTATATGTGCCCAGTATATGTAGGCAGGTGTATATGTGCCCAGTATATGTAGGCAGGTGTATATGTGCCCAGTATATGTAGTGGTGGGTATATATCCCCAGTATATGTAGCCTGGGGTATATGTGCCCAGTATATGTAGCCAGGGGTATATGTGCCCAGTAAATGTAGGCAGGGGTATATGTGCCCAGTATATGTAGCCAGGGGTATATGTGCCCAGTATATGTAGCTAGGGGTATATGTCCCCAGTATTTGTAGTCAGGGGTATATGTCCCAGTATATGTAGTCAGGGGTATATGTCCCCAGTATATGTAGGCAGGTGTATATGTGCCCAGTAAACGTAGCCAGGGGTATATTTGCCCAGTATATGTAGCCAGGGGTATATGTGCCCAGTATATGTAACCAGGGGTATAGGTGTCCCCAGTATATGTAGCCAGGGTGTATATGTCCCCAGTATATGTAGCCAGGAGAATATGTGCCCAGTATATGTAGCCAGGGGTATATTTGCCCAGTATATGTAGTCAGGGGTATATGTCCCCAGTATTTGTAATCAGGGGTATATGTCTCAGTATATGTAGTCAGGGGTATATGTCCCCAGTATATGTAGGCAGATGTATATGTGCCCAGTATATGTAGCCAGGGGTATATTTGCCCAGTATATGTAGCCAGGGGTATATGTGCCCAGTATTATTATTATTATTCTTTATTTATAAAGCACCAACATATTCCGTGGCGCTGTACAATGTAAGAAAACAAACAAGGGATACATAATGATACAGACAATGATATACATCAAATATGAACACTGATACAAGATACAGCACTGCTTATTACAATTTGATTTAACATGATGACTAAAATGTATAAATGTCTAACAGTGTGTAAGCAATTAAATTAATAACATTCCATGACACAAAAGGGTGAGAGGCCTGCCCTTGCGAGCTTACAATCTAAAGGAAATATATGTAGTATATGTAGGAAGTATATGTAGCCAGGGGTATATGTCCCCAGTAGATGTAGTTAGGGGTATAGGTCCCCAGTAGATGTAGCCAGAGGTATATATCCGAGTATATGTAGCCAGAGGTATATGTCCCAGAATAGGTAGCCAGGTGTGCCCCCAGCAGGAGGGGAGCAGCGTAGTGAAAGGAGAGCTGTGGGCACAGTGGGGAAGGGGGGCCATCCCTCACCTTAGGGGCTCTCCCTCCCTCGCTCTCCCCTCAGGAACTAATGTGCGGGTGGCTGGCTGGCAGCGAGCGGAACTTACCTCTGTCTCGTCGCAGCGCGGGATGATTTGCCACTAGTCTGGTCTGATCCAGACCAGAGCATCGGCACCAGAACTTCCGGCGCTGGAGCGAGACAGAGGTGAGTTCCGCCCACTGCCAGCCAGCCACCTGCACATTAGTTCTGGACAGGAGAGCAAGGGAGGGAGAGCCCCCTAAGGTGAGGGAAGGAGGGGGAAGTTGGCCCCCCTTCCCCACCATCTGCACAGCTCTCCCTCTTCTCTGCTCCCCTCCTGCTGGCCGCACGGCACGCCGCTGGGGGTGCAGCGGGCGGTCAGGCGAGCGGTCGGCAGCCCGCAGTGTGAGGCCTCTTCAAGTGCGGGGCCTCTTCAAGCGTGGGGCCTGGGGCGATTGCCCCACTTGCCCCCCCCCCAAAGGCCGGCTCTGGATGTTGGAGATCTCGGAAGCCTTCGACATGAATTGGAATGTAACCCAGTCCACGGACAAAAAAACGCCAAGGGCTGTGAAATCTGGTGTCAGAGGTGCAGCCAGCGAATCATGGGCAGATATTTTCTATGATCACAGATTAGCCGTAATTCATGAGCATTTTTCCACTATTCCGCTTCAGTATTCGATGCCGTGATTGATTCTGGATCACGGAAATCGACCACGGCAATGCCATGAATAAGAATATACGGAACACATTCACGGTCATGATCGCGGTGGGTAAAGCTGTGATTAGGTCGTGATTAGCGGAAATGGGCAGAAATGACATCCCCCTGGGCCAATCAGAGGCCCCCAGCCAGGCCCCAGCAACCAATTATAGGAGGGGAGGTTCTGCCCTCTCCTCTAGAGATGGGCCGAACGGTTCGCCGGCGAACGGTTCGAGGCGAACATCGGGTGGTTCGCCTTCGTCGGCGAAGGCAAACTTTCCCGGAAGTTCGATTCGCCTCATAATGCTCTATGAGGGTCAACTTTGATCCTCTGCATCACAGTCAGCAGGCGCATGGTAGCCAATCCGGCTATACTAAGCCCTGGAGCCCCACCCCCCTTATATAAGGCAGGCTCCGGCGGCCATTAGCCTCACTCGTGTGCCTGCTAGAGACAGAATAGGGACAGCTGCTGCAGACTTGTTCTCCTAGGGACAGATTAGTCAGGCTCTTGCCTTCTTAGCTTGCTTAGCTGAATCTTATTGCTATAATAGCGCCCCAGAAAAGCTCTTTTTAGAGCTTATCCTGCTCGTGTGATCAATTTTTTTTTCTGTGTTTGAAACTGACACTTGTGTTTTTTAGACAGCATTGCTAATTCATACTGTGTGTCCCACTGCCAGCAGCAGCAGCACATTCAGTGACTACTACCTGTGTGTGTGAGACACTTGTGTTGCTTAGACAGCATTGCTAATTCATAATGTGTGTGTCCCACTGCCAGCAGCCCACCAGCATTCAGCAGCACATTCAGTGACACCTGTGTGTGTGACAGGGAGCTGCACATTGTACTACCTACCCAGTACTGCATTTACCTACTACTAGTACCTGTTGTGTTTAGTTAACCCACCTCATCACTGCATACACCTACGTTTCTGTTGAGTGAACCCACCTCGCTGCACATAACTACCTTTTGTGTTGAGTGAACGTGCCTCACTGCATATAACTACCTTTTAAGTTGAGTGAACTCACCTCACTGCATATCTACCTTTTCTGTAGAGTGAACTCACCTCACTGCATATAACTACCTTTGTGTTGAGTGAACTCCGCTGACTGCATCTAACTACCTGTTGTGTTCAGTGAACTCACCTCACTGCATATATAACTACCTTTGGGTTGAGTGAACTCACCTCACTGCATATCTACCTTTTCTGTTGAGTGAACTCACCTCACTGCATATAACTACGTTTATGCTGAGTGAACTCAGCTGACTGCATCTAACTACCTGTTGTGTTCAGTGAACTCACCTCACTGAATATATAACTACCTTTGGGTTGAGTGAACTCACCTCACTGCACATAGCTACCTTTTGTGTTCAGTGAACTCACCTCACTGCATATACAGTATAACTACCTTTCGGTTGAGTGAACTCACCTCACTGCACATAGCTACCTTTTGTGTTCAGTGAACTCACCTCACTGCATACATAACTACCTTTGGGTTGAGTGAACTCACCTCACTGCACATAGCTACCTGTTGTGTTTAGTGAACTCACCTCACTGCATATATAACTACCTTTGGGTTGAGTGAACTCACCTCACTACATATCTACCTTTTTTTGTTGAGTGAACTCACCTCACTGCATATAATTACGTTTGTGTTGAGTGAACTCAGCTGACTGCATCTAACTACCTGTTGTGTTCAGTGAACTCACCTCACTGCATATATAACTACCTTTGGGTTGAGTGAACTCACCTCACTGCACATAGCTACCTTTTGTGTTCAGTGAACTCACCTCACTGCATATACAGTATAACTACCTTTGGGTTGAGTGAACTCACCTCACTGCATATATAACTACCTTTGGGTTGAGTGAACTCACCTCACTGCATATATAACTACCTTTGTGTTAAGTGAACTCACCTCACTGCATATAACCACGTTTGTGTTGAGTGAACTCAGCTGACTGCATCTAACTATCTGTTTTGTTCAGTGAACTCACCCCACTGCATATATAACTACCTTTGTGTTGAGTGAACTCACCTCACTGCATATAACTAGCTTTGGGTTTAGTGAACTCACCTCACTGCATATATAACTACCTTTGGGATGAGTGAACTCACCACACTGCATATCTACCTTTTGTGTTGAGTGAACTCACCTCACTGCATATAACTACGTTTGTGTTGAGTGAACTCAGCTGACTGCATCTAACTACCTGTTGTGTTCAGTGAACTCACCCCACTGCATATATAACTACCTTTGGGTTGAGTGAACTCACCTCACTGCATATCTACCTTTTCTGTTGAGTGAACTCACCTCACTGCATATAATTACGTTTGTGTTGAGTGAAGTCAGCTGACTGCATCTAACTACCTGTTGTGTTCAGTGAACTCACCTCAATGCATATATAACTACCTTTGGGTTGAGTGAACTCAACTCACTGCACATAGCTACCTTTTGTGTTCAGTAACTCACCTCACTGCGTATATAACTACCTTTGGGTTGAGTGAACTCACCTCACTGCATATATAACTACCTTTGGGTTGAGTGAACTCACCACACTGCATATCTACCTTTTGTGTTGAGTAAACTCACCTCACTGCATATAACTACGTTTGTGTTGAGTGAACTCAGCTGACTGCATCTAATTACCTGTTGTGTTCAGTGAACTCACCCCACTGCATATATAACTACCTTTGGGTTGAGTGAACTCACCTCACTGCACATAGCTACCTTTTGTGTTCAGTGAACTCACCTCACTGCATATATAACTACCTTTGGGTTGAGTGAACTCACCTACACTGCATATCTACCTGTTGTGTTCAGTGAACTCACCCCACTGCATATATAACTACCTTTGGGTTGAGTGAACTCACCTCACTGCACATAGCTACCTTTTGTGTTCAGTGAACTCACCTCACTGCATATATAACTACCTTTGGGTTGAGTGAACTCACCTCACTGCATATCTACCTTTTCTGTTGAGTGAACTCACCTCACTGCATATAACTACATTTGTGTTGAGTGAACTCAGCTGACTGCATCTAACTACCTGTTGTGTTCAGTGAACTCACCTCACTGCATATACAGTATAACTACCTTTGGGTTGAGTGAACTCACCTCACTGCACATATCTACCTTTTGTGTTGAGTGAACTCACCTCACTGCATATAACTACGTTTGTGTTGAGTGAACTCAGCTGACTGCATCTAACTACCTGTTGTGTTCAGTGAACTCACCCCACTGCATATATAACTACCTTTGTGTTAAGTGAACTCACCTCACTGCATATAACCACGTTTGTGTTGAGTGAACTCAGCTGACTGCATCTAACTATCTGTTTTGTTCAGTGAACTCACCCCACTGCATATATAACTACCTTTGTGTTGAGTGAACTCACCTCACTGCATATAACTACCTTTGGGTTTAGTGAACTCACCTCACTGCATATATAACTACCTTTGGGATGAGTGAACTCACCTCACTGCATATAACTACGTTTGTGTTGAGTGAACTCAGCTGACTGCATCTAACTACCTGTTGTGTTCAGTGAACTCACCCCACTGCATATATAACTACCTTTGGGTTGAGTGAACTCACCTCACTGCATATCTACCTTTTCTGTTGAGTGAACTCACCTCACTGCATATAATTACGTTTGTGTTGAGTGAAGTCAGCTGACTGCATCTAACTACCTGTTGTGTTCAGTGAACTCACCTCAATGCATATATAACTACCTTTGGGTTGAGTGAACTCAACTCACTGCACATAGCTACCTTTTGTGTTCAGTAACTCACCTCACTGCGTATATAACTACCTTTGGGTTGAGTGAACTCACCTCACTGCATATATAACTACCTTTGGGTTGAGTGAACTCACCACACTGCATATCTACCTTTTGTGTTGAGTAAACTCACCTCACTGCATATAACTACGTTTGTGTTGAGTGAACTCAGCTGACTGCATCTAATTACCTGTTGTGTTCAGTGAACTTACCCCACTGCATATATAACTACCTTTGGGTTGAGTGAACTCACCTCACTGCACATAGCTACCTTTTGTGTTCAGTGAACTCACCTCACTGCATATATAACTACCTTTGGGTTGAGTGAACTCACCTACACTGCATATCTACCTGTTGTGTTCAGTGAACTCACCCCACTGCATATATAACTACCTTTGGGTTGAGTGAACTCACCTCACTGCACATAGCTACCTTTTGTGTTCAGTGAACTCACCTCACTGCATATATAACTACCTTTGGGTTGAGTGAACTCACCTCACTGCATATCTACCTTTTCTGTTGAGTGAACTCACCTCACTGCATATAACTACATTTGTGTTGAGTGAACTCAGCTGACTGCATCTAACTACCTGTTGTGTTTAGTGAACTCACCTCACTGCATATACAGTATAACTACCTTTGGGTTGAGTGAACTCACCTCACTGCACATATCTACCTTTTGTGTTGAGTGAACTCACCTCACTGCATATAACTACGTTTGTGTTGAGTGAACTCAGCTGACTGCATCTAACTACCTGTTGTGTTCAGTGAACTCACCCCACTGCATATATAACTACCTTTGTGTTGGGTGTTCAGTGAACTCACCCCACTGCATATATGGGCAGCATGTTGGCGTAGTGGTTAGCTCTCTCGCCTTGCAGCGCTGGGTCCCTGGTTCGAATCCCAGCCAGGGCACTATCTGAAAAGAGTTTGTATGTTCTCTCCGTGTCTGCGTGGGTTTCCTCCGGGCACTCCGGTTTCCTCCCACATTCCAAAAACATACGGATAAGTTAATTGGCTCCCCCTAAAAAATTGGCCCTAGACGACAGTACTTACACTACATGATATAGACAGATGGCAATGGTAGGGATTAGAATGTGAGCTCCTTGAGGGACAGTTAGTGACAATATATATATATATATACACTGTACAGCGCTGCGTAATATGTCGGCGCTATATAAATACTAAATAATAATAATAATAATATATAACTAACTTTGTGTTGAGTGAACTCACCTCACTGCATATATAACTACCTTTGGGTTGAGTGAACTCACCTCACTGCATATCTACCTTTTCTGTTGAGTGAACACACCTCACTGCATATAACTACGTTTGTGTTGAGTGAACTCAGCTGACTGCATCTAACTACCTGTTGTGTTCAGTGAACTCACCTCACTGCATATATAACTACCTTTGGGTTGAGGGAACTCACCTCACTGCATATCTACCTTTTCTGTTGAGTGAACTCACCTCACTGCATATAACTACGTTTGTGTTGAGTGAACTCAGCTGACTGCATCTAACTACCTGTTGTGTTCAGTAAACTCACCCCACTGCATATAAAACTACCTATGAGTTGAGTGAACTCACCTCACTGCATATATAACTACCTTTGGGTTGAGTGAACTCACCTCACTGCATATCTACCTTTTCTGTTGAGTGAACTCACCTCACTGCATATAACTACGTTTATGCTGAGTGAACTCAGCTGACTGCATCTAACTACCTGTTGTGTTCAGTGAACTCACCTCACTGCATATATAACTACCTTTGGGTTGAGTGAACTCACCTCACTGCACATAGCTACCTTTTGTGTTCAGTGAACTCACCTCACTGCATATACAGTATAACTACCTTTGGGTTGAGTGAACTCACCTCACTGCACATAGCTACCTTTTGTGTTCAGTGAACTCACCTCACTGCATACATAACTACCTGTTGTGTTCAGTGAACTCACCTCACTGCATATATAACTACCTTTGGGTTGAGTGAACTCACCTCACTGCATATCTACCTTTTCTGTTGAGTGAACTCACCTCACTGCATATAACTACGTTTGTGTTGAGTGAACTCAGCTGACTGCATCTAACTACCTGTTGTGTTCAGTGAACTCACCTCACTGCATATATAACTACCTTTGGGTTGAGTGAACTCACCTCACTGCACATAGCTACCTTTTGTGTTCAGTGAACTCACCTCACTGCATATATATTACTACCTTTGGGTTGAGTGAACTCACCTCACTGCATATATAACTACCTTTGGGTTGAGTGAACTCACCTCACTGCATATATAACTACCTTTGTGTTAAGTGAACTCACCTCACTGCATATAACCACGTTTGTGTTGAGTGAACTCAGCTGACCGCATCTAACTATCTGTTTTGTTCAGTGAACTCACCCCACTGCATATATAACTACCTTTGTGTTGAGTGAACTCACCTCACTGCATATAACTACCTTTGGGTTGAGTGAACTCACCTCACTGCATATATAACTACCTTTGGGTTGAGTGAACTCACCACACTGCATATCTACCTTTTGTGTTGAGTGAACTCACCTCACGGCATATAACTACGTTTGTGTTGAGTGAACTCAGCTGACTGCATCTAACTACCTGTTGTGTTCAGTGAACTCACCCCACTGCATATATAACTACCTTTGGGTTGAGTGAACTCACCTCACTGCACATAGCTACCTTTTGTGTTCAGTGAACTCACATCACTGCATATACAGTATAACTACCTTTGGGTTGAGTGAACTCACCTCACTGCACATAGCTATCTTTTGTGTTCACCTCACTGCACATAGCTACCTTTTGTGTTCAGTGAACTCACCTCACTGCATATATAACTACCTTTGGGTTGAGTGAACTCACCTCACTGCACATAGCTATCTGTTGTGTTCAGTGAACTCACCTCACTGCATATATAACTACCTTTGGGTTGAGTGAACTCACCTCACTGCACATAGCTACCTTTTGTGTTCAGTGAACTCACATCACTGCATATACAGTATAACTACCTTTGGGTTGAGTGAACTCACCTCACTGCACATAGCTATCTTTTGTGTTCACCTCACTGCACATAGCTACCTTTTGTGTTCAGTGAACTCACCTCACTGCATATATAACTACCTTTGGGTTGAGTGAACTCACCTCACTGCACATAGCTATCTGTTGTGTTCAGTGAACTCACCTCACTGCATATATAACTACCTTTGGGTTGAGTGAACTCACCTCACTGCATATCTACCTTTTCTGTTGAGTGAACACACCTCACTGCATATAACTACGTTTGTGTTGAGTAAACTCAGCTGACTGCATCTAACTACCTGTTGTGTTCAGTGAACTCACCTCACTGCATATATAACTACCTTTGGGTTGAGTGAACTCACCTCACTGCATATCTACCTTTTCTGTTGAGTGAACTCACCTCACTGCATATAACTACGTTTGTGTTGAGTGAACTCAGCTGACTGCATCTAACTACCTGTTGTGTTCAGTGAACTCACCTCACTGCATATATAACTACCTTTGGGTTGAGTGAACTCACCTCACTGCATATATAACTACCTTTGGGTTGAGTGAACTCACCTCACTGCATATCTACCTTTTGTGTTGAGTGAACTCACCTCACTGCATATAACCACGTTTGTGTTGAGTGAACTCAGCTGACTGCATCTAACTACCTGTTTTGTTCAGTGAACTCACCCCACTGCATATATAACTACCTTTGTGTTGAGTGAACTCACCTCACTGCATATAACTACGTTTGTGTTGAGTGAACTCAGCTGACTGCATCTAACTACCTGTTGTGTTCACCTCACCTCACTGCACATAGCTACCTTTTGTGTTCAGTGAACTCACCTCACTGCATATACAGTATAACTACCTTTGGGTTGAGTGAACTCACCTCACTGCACATAGCTACCTTTTGTGTTCAGTGAACTCACCTCACTGCATATATAACTACCTTTGGGTTGAGTGAACTCACCTCACTACATATATAACTACCTTTGGGTTGAGTGAACTCACCTCACTGCATATATAACTACCTTTGTGTTAAGTGAACTCACCTCACTGCATATAACCACGTTTGTGTTCAGTGAACTCAGCTGACTGCATCTAACTACCTGTTGTTGTCACCTCACCTCACTGCACATAGCTACCTTTTGTGTTCAGTGAACTCACTTCACTGCATATATAACTACCTTTGGGTTAAGTGAACTCACCTCACTGCATATCTACCTTTTTTGTTGAGTGAACTCACCTCACTGCATATAACTACGTTTGTGTTGAGTGAACTCAGCTGACTGCATCTAACTACCTGTTGTGTTCAGTGAACTCACCTCACTGCATACATAACTACCTTTGGGTTGAGTGAACTCACCTCACTGCACATAGCTACCTTTTGTGTTCAGTGAACTCACATCACTGCATATACAGTATAACTACCTTTGGGTTGAGTGAACTCACCTCACTGCACATAGCTACCTTTTGTGTACACCTCACTGCACATAGCTACCTTTTGTGTTCAGTGAACTCACCTCACTGCATATATAACTACCTTTGGGTTGAGTGAACTCACCTCACTGCACATAGCTATCTGTTGTGTTCAGTGAACTCACCTCACTGCATATATAACTACCTTTGGGTTGAGTGAACTCACCTCACTGCACATAGCTATCTGTTGTGTTCAGTGAACTCACCTCACTGCATATATAACTACCTTTGGGTTGGGTGAACTCACCTCACTGCATATCTACCTGTTGTGTTCAGTGAACTCACCCCACTGCATATATAACTACCTTTGGGTTGAGTGAACTCACCTCACTGCACATAGCTACCTTTTGTGTTCAGTGAACTCACCTCACTGCATATAACTACGTTTGTGTTGAGTGAATTCAGCTGACTGCATCTAACTACCGGTTGTGTTCAGTGAACTCACCTCACTGCATATACAGTATAACTACCTTTGGGTTGAGTGAACTCACCTCACTGCACATATCTACCTTTTTTGTTGAGTGAACTCACCTCACTGTATATAGCTACGTTTGTGTTGAGTGAACTCAGCTGACTGCATCTAACTACCTGTTGTGTTCAGTAAGCTCACCCCACTGCATATATAACTACCTATGGGTTGAGTGAACTCACCCCACTGCATATATAACTACCTTTGGGTTGAGTGAACTCACCTCACTGCATATCTACCTTTTCTGTTGAGTGAACTCACCTCACTGCATATAACTACGTTTGTGTTGAGTGAACTCAGCTGACTGCATCTAACTACCTGTTGTGTTCAGTGAACTCACCTCACTGCATATATAACTACCTTTGGGTTGAGTGAACTCACCTCACTGCACATAGCTACCTTTTGTGTTCAGTGAACTCACATCACTGCATATACAGTATAACTACCTTTGGGTTGAGTGAACTCACCTCACTGCACATAGCTACCTTTTGTGTTCAGTGAACTCACCTCACTGCATATATAACTACCATTGGGTTGAGTGAACTCACCTCGCTGCATATATAACTACCTTTGGGTTGAGTGAACTCACCTCACTGCATATCTACCTTTTGTGTTGAGTGAACTCACCTCACTGCATATAACTACGTTTGTGTTGAGTGAACTCACCTCACTGCATATATAACTACCTTTGGGTTGAGTGAACTCACCTCACTGCATATATAACTACCTTTATGTTAAGTGAACTCACCTCACTGCATATAACCACGTTTGTGTTGAGTGAAGTCAGCTGACTGCATCTAACTACCTGTTGTTTTCAGTGAACTCACCTCACTGCATATATAACTACCTTTGGGTTGAGTGAACTCACCTCACTGCATATATAACTACCTTTGGGTTGAGTGAACTCACCACACTGCATATCTACCTTTTGTGTTGAGTGAACTCACCTCACTGCATATAACTACGTTTGTGTTGAGTGAACTCAGCTGACTGCATCTAACTACCTGTTGTGTTCAGTGAACTCACCCCACTGCTTATATAACTACCTTTGGGTTGAGTGAACTCACCTCACTGCACATAGCTACCTTTTGTGTTCAGTGAACTCACCTCACTGCATATATAACTACCTTTGGGTTGAGTGAACTCACCTCACTGCATATCTACCTGTTGTGTTCAGTGAACTCACCCCACTGCATATATAACTACCTTTGGGTTGAGTGAACTCACCTCACTGCACATAGCTACCTTTTGTGTTCAGTGAACTCACCTCACTGCATATATAACTACCTTTGGGTTGAGTGAACTCACCTCACTGCATATCTACCTTTTCTGTTGAGTGAACTCACCTCACTGCATATAACTACGTTTGTGTTGAGTGAACTCAGCTGACTGCATCTAACTACCTGTTGTGTTCAGTGAACTCACCTCACTGCATATATAACTACCTTTGGGTTGAGTGAACTCACCTCACTGCACATAGCTACCTTTTGTGTTCAGTGAACTCACATCACTGCATATACAGTATAACTACCTTTGGGTTGAGTGAACTCACCTCACTGCACATAGCTACCTTTTGTGTTCAGTGAACTCACCTCACTGCATATATAACTACCATTGGGTTGAGTGAACTCACCTCGCTGCATATATAACTACCTTTGGGTTGAGTGAACTCACCTCACTGCATATCTACCTTTTCTGTTGAGTGAACACACCTCACTGCATATAACTACGTTTGTGTTGAGTGAACTCAGCTGACTGCATCTAACTACCTGTTGTGTTTAGTAAACTCACCCCACTGCATATATAACTACATTTGGGTTGAGTGAACTCACCTCACTATACAGGGTCTTCTCACAAAATTAGCATATTGTGATAAAGTTCATTATTTTCTGTAATGTACTGATAAACATTAGGCTTCCATATATTTTAGATTCAAATACACACAACTGAAGTAGTTCAAGCCTTTTATTGTTTTAATATTGATGATTTTGGCATACAGCTCATGAAAACCCAAATTTCCTATATCAAAAAATTAGCATATTTGATCCAACCAATAAAAGAAAACGGTTTTTAAAACAAAAAAAAGTCAACCTTCAAATAATTATGTTCAGTTATGCACTCAATACTTGGTCGGGAATCCTTTTGCAGAAATGACTGCTTCAATGCGGCGTGGCATGGAGGCAATCAGCCTGTGGCACTGCTCAGGTGTTATGGAAGCCCGGGATGCTTCGATAGCGGCCTTAAGCTCATCTAGAGTGTTGGGTCTTGCATCTCTCAACTTTCTCTTCACAATATCCCACATATTCTCTATGGGGTTCAGGTCAGGAGAGTTGGCAGGCCAATTGAGCACAGTAATACCATGGTCAGTAAACCATTTACCAGTGGTTTTGGCACTGTGAGCAGGTGCCAGGTCGTGCTGAAAAATGAAATCTTCATCTCCATAAAGCTTTTCAGCAGATGGAAGCATGAACCCACTTTTGAACCAGAAACAGCGGCAGAAGTGAGTGACCTGGGCTACAGAGAAGCAGCACTGGACTGTTGCTCAGTGGTCCAAAGTACTTTTTTCAGATGAAAGCAACTTTTACATGTAATTCAGAAATCAAGGTGCCAGAGTCTGGAGAAAGACTGGGGAGAGGGAAATGCCAAAATGCCTGAAGTCCAGTGTCAAGTACCCACAGTCAGTGATGGTCTGGGGTGCCATGTCAGCTGCTGGTGTTGATCCACTGTGTTTTATCAAGGGCAGGGTCAATGCAGCTAGCTATCAGAAGATTTTGGAGCACTTCATGCTTCCATCTGCTGAAAAGCTTTATGGAGATGAAGATTTCATTTTTCAGCACGACCTGGCACCTGCTCACAGTGCCAAAACCACTGGTAAATGGTTTACTGACCATGGTATTACTGTACTCAATTGACCTGCCAACTCTCTTGACCTGAACCCCATAGAGAATCTGTGGGATATTGTGAAGAGAAAGTTGAGAGACGCAAGACCCAAAACTCTGGATGAGCTTAAGGCCGCTATCGAAGCATCCTGGGCCTCCATAACACCTGAGCAGTGCCACAGGCTGATTGCCTCCATGCCACGCCGCATTGAAGCAGTCATTTCTGCAAAAGGATTCCCGACCAAGTATTGAGTGCATAACTGAACATAATTATTTGAAGGTTGACTTTTTTTTGTTTTAAAAACCCTTTTCTTTTATTGGTTGGATCAAATATGCTAATTTTGTGATATAGGAAATTTGGGTTTTCATGAGCTGTATACCAAAATCATCAATATTAAAACAATAAAAGGCTTGAACTACTTCAGTTGTGTGTATTTGAATCTAAAATATATGAAAGTCTAATGTTTATGAGTACATTACAGAAAATAATGAACTTTATCACAATATGCTAATTTTTTGAGAAGACCCTGTATATAACTACGTTTGTGTTGAGTGAACTTAGCTGACTTTATCTAACTACCTGTTGTGTTCAGTGAACTCACCTCACTGCATATGTAACTACCTTTGGGTTGAGTGAACTCACCTCACTGCATATCTACCTTTTCTGTTGAGTGAACTCACCTCACTGCATATAACTATGTTTGTGTTGAGTGAACTCAGCTCACTGCATCTAACTACCTGTTGTGTTCAGTGAACTCACCTCACTGCATATATAACTACCTTTGGGTTGAGTGAACTCACCTCACTGCACATAGCTATCTTTTGTGTTCACCTCACTGCACATAGCTACCTTTTGTGTTCAGTGAACTCACCTCACTGCATATATAACTACCTTTGGGTTGAGTGAACTCACCTCACTGCACATAGCTATCTGTTGTGTTCAGTGAACTCACCTCACTGCATATATAACTACCTTTGGGTTGAGGGAACTCACCTCACTGCATATCTACCTTTTCTGTTGAGTGAACACACCTCACTGCATATAACTACGTTTGTGTTGAGTGAACTCAGCTGACTGCATTTAACTACCTGTTTTGTTCAGTGAACTCACCCCACTGCATATATAACTACCTTTGTGTTGAGTGAACTCACCTCACTGCATATAACTACGTTTGTGTTGAGTGAACTCAGCTGACTGCATCGAACTACCTGTTTTGTTCAGTGAACTCACCCCACTGCATATATAACTACCTTTGGGTTGAGTGAACTCACCTCACTGCATATAACTACGTTTGTGTTGAGTTAACTCAGCTGACTGCATGTAACTACCTGTTGTGTTCAGTGAACTCACCTCACTGCATATATAACTACCTTTGGGTTGAGTGAACTCACCTCACTGCATATCTACCTTTTGTGTTGAGTGAACTCACCTCACTGCATATAACTACATTTGTGTTGAGTGAACTCAGCTGACTGCATCTAACTACCTGTTGTGTTCAGTGAACTCACCTCACTGCATATATATCTACCTTTGGGTTGAGTGAACTCACCTCACTGCACATAGCTACCTTTTGTGTTCAGTGAACTCACATCACTGCATATACAGTATAACTACCTTTGGGTTGAGTGAACTCACCTCACTGCACATAGCTATCTTTTGTGTTCACCTCACTGCACATAGCTACCTTTTGTGTTCAGTGAACTCACCTCACTGCATATATAACTAGCTTTGGGTTGAGTGAACTCACCTCACTGCACATAGCTATCTGTTGTGTTCAGTGAACTCACCTCACTGCATATATAACTTCCTTTGGGTTGAGTGAACTCACCTCACTGCATATCTACCTTTTCTGTTGAGTGAACACACCTCACTGCATATAACTACGTTTGTGTTGAGTGAACTCAGCTGACTGCATCTAACTACCTGTTGTGTTTAGTAAACTCACCCCACTGCATATATAACTACATTTGGGTTGAGTGAACTCACCTCACTATATATAACTACGTTTGTGTTGAGTGAACTTAGCTGACTGCATCTAACTACCTGTTGTGTTCAGTGAACTCACCTCACTGCATATGTAACTACCTTTGGGTTGAGTGAACTCACCTCACTGCATATCTACCTTTTCTGTTGAGTGAACTCACCTCACTGCATATAACTACGTTTGTGTTGAGTGAACTCAGCTCACTGCATCTAACTACCTGTTGTGTTCAGTGAACTCACCTCACTGCATATATAACTACCTTTGGGTTGAGTGAACTCACCTCACTGCACATAGCTATCTTTTGTGTTCACCTCACTGCACATAGCTACCTTTTGTGTTCAGTGAACTCACCTCACTGCATATATAACTACCTTTGGGTTGAGTGAACTCACCTCACTGCACATAGCTATCTGTTGTGTTCAGTGAACTCACCTCACTGCATATATAACTACCTTTAGGTTGAGTGAACTCACCTCACTGCATATCTACCTTTTCTGTTGAGTGAACTCACCTCACTGCATATCTACCTTTTCTGTTGAGTGAACTCACCTCACTGCATATAACTACGTTTGTGTTGAGTGAACTCAGCTGACTGCATCTAACTACCTGTTGTGTTCAGTGAACTCACCTCACTGCATATATAACTACCTTTGGGTTGAGTGAACTCACCTCACTGCACATAGCTACCTTTTGTGTTCAGTGAACTCACCTCACTGCATATATAACTACCTTTGGGTTGAGTGAACTCACCTCACTGCATATATAACTACCTTTGGGTTGAGTGAACTCACCTCACTGCATATCTACCTTTTGTGTTGAGTGAACTCACCTCACTGCATATAACCACGTTTGTGTTGAGTGAACTCAGCTGACTGCATCTAACTACCTGTTTTGTTCAGTGAACTCACCCCACTGCATATATAACTACCTTTGTGTTGAGTGAACTCACCTCACTGCATATAACTACGTTTGTGTTGAGTGAACTCAGCTGACTGCATCTAACTACCTGTTGTGTTCACCTCACCTCACTGCACATAGCTACCTTTTGTGTTCAGTGAACTCACCTCACTGCATATATAACTACCTTTGGGTTGAGTGAACTCACCTCACTGCACATAGCTATCTTTTGTGTTCACCTCACTGCACATAGCTACCTTTTGTGTTCAGTGAACTCACCTCACTGCATATATAACTACCTTTGGGTTGAGTGAACTCACCTCACTGCACATAGCTATCTGTTGTGTTCAGTGAACTCACCTCACTGCATATATAACTACCTTTGGGTTGAGTGAACTCACCTCACTGCATATCTACCTTTTCTGTTGAGTGAACACACCTCACTGCATATAACTACGTTTGTGTTGAGTGAACTCAGCTGACTGCATCTAACTACCTGTTGTGTTCAGTGAACTCACCTCACTGCATATGTAACTACCTTTGGGTTGAGTGAACTCACCTCACTGCATATCTACCTTTTCTGTTGAGTAAACTCACCTCACTGCATATAACTACGTTTGTGTTGAGTGAACTCAGCTGACTGCATCTAACTACCTGTTGTGTTCAGTGAACTCACCTCGCTGCATATATAACTACCTTTGGGTTGAGTGAACTCACCTCACTGCACATAGCTACCTTTTGTGTTCAGTGAACTCACCTCACTGCATATATAACTACCTTTGTGTTGAGTGAACTCACCTCACTGCATATAACTACGTTTGTGTTGAGTGAACTCAGCTGACTGCATCTAACTACCTGTTGTGTTCACCTCACCTCACTGCACATAGCTACCTTTTGTGTTCAGTGAACTCACCTCACTGCATATATAACTACCTTTGGGTTGAGTGAACTCACCTCACTGCACATAGCTATCTTTTGTGTTCACCTCACTGCACATAGCTACCTTTTGTGTTCAGTGAACTCACCTCACTGCATATATAACTACCTTTGGGTTGAGTGAACTCACCTCACTGCACATAGCTACCTTTTGTGTTCAGTGAACTCACCTCACTGCATATATAACTACCTTTGTGTTGAGTGAACTCACCTCACTGCATATAACTACGTTTGTGTTGAGTGAACTCAGCTGACTGCATCTAACTACCTGTTGTGTTCACCTCACCTCACTGCACATAGCTACCTTTTGTGTTCAGTGAACTCACCTCACTGCATATATAACTACCTTTGGGTTGAGTGAACTCACCTCACTGCACATAGCTATCTGTTGTGTTCAGTGAACTCACCTCACTGCATATATAACTACCTTTGGGTTGAGTGAACTCACCTCACTGCATATCTACCTTTTCTGTTGAGTGAACACACCTCACTGCATATAACTACGTTTGTGTTGAGTGAACTCAGCTGACTGCATCTAACTACCTGTTGTGTTCAGTGAACTCACCTCACTGCATATGTACCTACCTTTGTGTTGAGTGAACTCACCTCACTGCATATCTACCTTTTCTGTTGAGTGAACTCACCTCACTGCATATAACTACGTTTGTGTTGAGTGAACTCAGCTGACTGCATCTAACTACCTGTTGTGTTCAGTGAACTCACCTCACTGCATATATAACTACCTTTGGGTTGAGTGAACTCACCTCACTGCATATATAACTACCTTTGGGTTGAGTGAACTCACCTCACTGCATATCTACCTTTTGTGTTGAGTGAACTCACCTCACTGCATATAACCACGTTTGTGTTGAGTGAACTCAGCTGACTGCATCTAACTACCTGTTTTGTTCAGTGAACTCACCCCACTGCATATATAACTACCTTTGTGTTGAGTGAACTCACCTCACTGCATATAACTACGTTTGTGTTGAGTGAACTCAGCTGACTGCATCTAACTACCTGTTGTGTTCACCTCACCTCACTGCACATAGCTACCTTTTGTGTTCAGTGAACTCACCTCACTGCATATATAACTACCTTTGGGTTGAGTGAACTCACCTCACTGCACATAGCTACCTTTTGTGTTCAGTGAACTCACCTCACTGCATATACAGTATAACTACCTTTGGGTTGAGTGAACTCACCTCACTGCACATAGCTACCTTTTGTGTTCAGTGAACTCACCTCACTGCATATATAACTACCTTTGGGTTGAGTGAACTCACCTCACTACATATATAACTACCTTTGGGTTGAGTGAACTCACCTCACTGCATATATAACTACCTTTGTGTTAACTGAACTCACCTCACTGCATATAACCACGTTTGTGTTGAGTGAACTCAGCTGACTGCATCTAACTACCTGTTTTGTTCAGTGAACTCACCCCACTGCATATATAACTACCTTTGTGTTGAGTGAACTCACCTCACTGCATATAACTACGTTTGTGTTGAGTGAACTCAGCTGACTGCATCTAACTACCTGTTGTTGTCACCTCACCTCACTGCACATAGCTATCTTTTGTGTTCAGTGAACTCACCTCACTGCATATATAACTACCTTTCGGTTGAGTGAACTCACCTCACTGCATATCTACCTTTTCCGTTGAGTGAACTCACCTCACTGCATATAACTACGTTTGTGTTGAGTGAACTCAGCTGACTGCATCTAACTACCTGTTGTGTTCAGTGAACTCACCTCACTGCATACATAACTACCTTTGGGTTGAGTGAACTCACCTCACTGCACATAGCTACCTTTTGTGTTCAGTGAACTCACATCACTGCATATACAGTATAACTACCTTTGGGTTGAGTAAACTCACCTCACTGCACATAGCTACCTTTTGTGTTCACCTCACTGCACATAGCTACCTTTTGTGTTCAGTGAACTCACCTCACTGCATATATAACTACCTTTGGGTTGAGTGAACTCACCTCACTGCATATAACTACGTTTGTGTTGAGTGAACTCAGCTGACTGCATCTAACTACCTGTTGTGTTCAGTGAACTCACCTCACTGCATATATATCTACCTTTGGGTTGAGTGAACTCACCTCACTGCACATAGCTACCTTTTGGGTTCAGTGAACTCACATCACTGCATATACAGTATAACTACCTTTGGGTTGAGTGAACTCACCTCACTGCACATAGCTACCTTTTGTGTTCAGTGAACTCACCTCACTGCATATATAACTAGCTTTGGGTTGAGTGAACTCACCTCACTGCACATAGCTATCTGTTGTGTTCAGTGAACTCACCTCACTGCATATATAACTACCTTTGGGTTGAGTGAACTCACCTCACTGCATATCTACCTTTTCTGTTGAGTGAACACACCTCACTGCATATAACTACGTTTGTGTTGAGTGAACTCAGCTGACTGCATCTAACTACCTGTTGTGTTTAGTAAACTCACCCCACTGCATATATAACTACATTTGGGTTGAGTGAACTCACCTCACTATATATAACTACATTTGTGTTGAGTGAACTTAGCTGACTGCATCTAACTACCTGTTGTGTTCAGTGAACTCACCTCACTGCATATGTAACTACCTTTGGGTTGAGTGAACTCACCTCACTGCATATCTACCTTTTCTGTTGAGTGAACTCACCTCACTGCATATAACTACGTTTGTGTTGAGTGAACTCAGCTGACTGCATCTAACTACCTGTTGTGTTCAGTGAACTCACCTCACTGCATACATAACTACCTTTGGGTTGAGTGAACTCACCTCACTGCACATAGCTATCTTTTGTGTTCACCTCACTGCACATAGCTACCTTTTGTGTTCAGTGAACTCACCTCACTGCATATATAACTAGCTTTGGGTTGAGTGAACTCACCTCACTGCACATAGCTATCTGTTGTGTTCAGTGAACTCACCTCACTGCATATATAACTACCTTTGGGTTGAGTGAACTCACCTCACTGCATATCTACCTTTTCTGTTGAGTGAACACACCTCACTGCATATAACTACGTTTGTGTTGAGTGAACTCAGCTGACTGCATCTAACTACCTATTGTGTTTAGTAAACTCACCCCACTGCATATGTAACTACATTTGGGTTGAGTGAACTCACCTCACTATATATAACTACATTTGTGTTGAGTGAACTTAGCTGACTGCATCTAACTACCTGTTGTGTTCAGTGAACTCACCTCACTGCATATGTAACTACCTTTGGGTTGAGTGAACTCACCTCACTGCATATCTACCTTTTCTGTTGAGTGAACTCACCTCACTGCATATAACTACGTTTGTGTTGAGTGAACTCAGCTCACTGCATCTAACTACCTGTTGTGTTCAGTGAACTCACCTCACTGCATATATAACTACCTTTGGGTTGAGTGAACTCACCTCACTGCACATAGCTATCTTTTGTGTTCACCTCACTGCACATAGCTACCTTTTGTGTTCAGTGAACTCACCTCACTGCATATATAACTACCTTTGGGTTGAGTGAACTCACCTCACTGCACATAGCTATCTGTTGTGTTCAGTGATCTCACCTCACTGCATATATAACTACCTTTGGGTTGAGTGAACTCACCTCACTGCATATCTACCTTTTCTGTTGAGTGAACACACCTCACTGCATATAACTACGTTTGTGTTGAGTGAACTCAGCTGACTGCATCTAACTACCTGTTGTGTTCAGTGAACTCACCTCACTGCATATGTAACTACCTTTGGGTTGAGTGAACTCACCTCACTGCATATCTACCTTTTCTGTTGAGTGAACTCACCTCACTGCATATAACTACGTTTGTGTTGAGTGAACTCAGCTGACTGCATCTAACTACCTGTTGTGTTCAGTGAACTCACCTCACTGCATATATAACTACCTTTGGGTTGAGTGAACTCACCTCACTGCACATAGCTACCTTTTGTGTTCAGTGAACTCACCTCACTGCATATATAACTACCTTTGGGTTGAGTGAACTCACCTCACTGCATATCTACCTTTTGTGTTGAGTGAACTCACCTCACTGCATATAACCACGTTTGTGTTGAGTGAACTCAGCTGACTGCATCTAACTACCTGTTTTGTTCAGTGAACTCACCCCACTGCATATATAACTACCTTTGTGTTGAGTGAACTCACCTCACTGCATATAACTACGTTTGTGTTGAGTGAACTCAGCTGACTGCATCTAACTACCTGTTGTGTTCACCTCACCTCACTGCACATAGCTACCTTTTGTGTTCAGTGAACTCACCTCACTGCATATATAACTACCTTTGGGTTGAGTGAACTCACCTCACTGCACATAGCTACCTTTTGTGTTCAGTGAACTCACCTCACTGCATATACAGTATAACTACCTTTGGGTTGAGTGAACTCACCTCACTGCACATAGCTACCTTTTGTGTTCAGTGAACTCACCTCACTGCATATATAACTACCTTTGGGTTGAGTGAACTCACCTCACTACATATATAACTACCTTTGGGTTGAGTGAACTCACCTCACTGCATATATAACTACCTTTGTGTTAAGTGAACTCACCTCACTGCATATAACCACGTTTGTGTTGAGTGAACTCAGCTGACTGCATCTATCTACCTGTTTTGTTCAGTGAACTCACCCCACTGCATATATAACTACCTTTGTGTTGAGTGAACTCACCTCACTGCATATAACTACGTTTGTGTTGAGTGAACTCAGCTGACTGCATCTAACTACCTGTTGTTGTCACCTCACCTCACTGCACATAGCTACCTTTTGTGTTCAGTGAACTCACCTCACTGCATATATAACTACCTTTGGGTTGAGTGAACTCACCTCACTGCATATCTACCTTTTCCGTTGAGTGAACTCACCTCACTGCATATAACTACGTTTGTGTTGAGTGAACTCAGCTGACTGCATCTAACTACCTGTTGTGTTCAGTGAACTCACCTCACTGCATACATAACTACCTTTGGGTTGAGTGAACTCACCTCACTGCACATAGCTACCTTTTGTGTTCAGTGAACTCACATCACTGCATATACAGTATAACTACCTTTGGGTTGAGTGAACTCACCTCACTGCACATAGCTATCTTTTGTGTTCACCTCACTGCACATAGCTACCTTTTGTGTTCAGTGAACTCACCTCACTGCATATATAACTAGCTTTGGGTTGAGTGAACTCACCTCACTGCACATAGCTATCTGTTGTGTTCAGTGAACTCACCTCACTGCATATATAACTACCTTTGGGTTGAGTGAACTCACCTCACTGCATATCTACCTTTTCTGTTGAGTGAACACACCTCACTGCATATAACTACGTTTGTGTTGAGTGAACTCAGCTGACTGCATCTAACTACCTGTTGTGTTTAGTAAACTCACCCCACTGCATATATAACTACATTTGGGTTGAGTGAACTCACCTCACTATATATAACTACGTTTGTGTTGAGTGAACTTAGCTGACTGCATCTAACTACCTGTTGTGTTCAGTGAACTCACCTCACTGCATATATAACTACCTTTGGGTTGAGTGAACTCACCTCACTGCATATCTACCTTTTCTGTTGAGTGAACTCACCTCACTGCATATAACTACGTTTGTGTTGAGTGAACTCAGCTCACGGCATCTAACTACCTGTTGTGTTCAGTGAACTCACCTCACTGCATATATAACTACCTTTGGGTTGAGTGACTCACCTCACTGCACATAGCTATCTTTTGTGTTCACCTCACTGCACATAGCTACCTTTTGTGTTCAGTGAACTCACCTCACTGCATATATAACTACCTTTGGGTTGAGTGAACTCACCTCACTGCACATAGCTATCTGTTGTGTTCAGTGAACTCACCTCACTGCATATATAACTACCTTTGGGTTGAGTGAACTCACCTCACTGCATATCTACCTTTTCTGTTGAGTGAACACACCTCACTGCATATAACTACGTTTGTGTTGAGTGAACTCAGCTGACTGCATCTAACTACCTGTTTTGTTCAGTGAACTCACCCCACTGCATATATAACTACCTTTGTGTTGAGTGAACTCACCTCACTGCATATAACTACGTTTGTGTTGAGTGAACTCAGCTGACTGCATCGAACTACCTGTTTTGTTCAGTGAACTCACCCCACTGCATATATAACTACCTTTGGGTTGAGTGAACTCACCTCACTGCATATAACTACGTTTGTGTTGAGTTAACTCAGCTGACTGCATGTAACTACCTGTTGTGTTCAGTGAACTCACCTCACTGCATATATAACTACCTTTGGGTTGAGTGAACTCACCTCACTGCATATCTACTATTTGTGTTGAGTGAACTCACCTCACTGCATATGTAACTACCTTTGGGTTGAGTGAACTCACCTCACTGCATATCTACCTTTTCTGTTGAGTGAACTCACCTCACTGCATATAACTACGTTTGTGTTCATTGAACTCAGCTGACTGCATCTAACTACCTGTTGCGTTCAGTGAACTCACCTCACTGCATATATAACTACCTTTGGGTTGAGTGAACTCACCTCACTGCATATCTACCTTTTGTGTTGAGTGAACTCACCTCACTGCATATAACTACGTTTGTGTTGAGTGAACTCAGCTGACTGCATCTAACTACCTGTTGTGTTCAGTGAACTCACCTCACTGCATATA
The DNA here is from genome assembly GCF_040937935.1 of Hyperolius riggenbachi. Classification (NCBI taxonomy): domain Eukaryota; kingdom Metazoa; phylum Chordata; class Amphibia; order Anura; family Hyperoliidae; genus Hyperolius; species Hyperolius riggenbachi. The sequence goes on from NC_090650.1 coordinate 175,768,881, forward strand.
TAACTACCTTTGGGTTGAGTGAACTCACCTCACTGCACATAGCTACCTTTTGTGTTCAGTGAACTCACCTCACTGCATATACAGTATAACTACCTTTGGGTTGAGTGAACTCACCTCACTGCACATAGCTACCTTTTGTGTTCAGTGAACTCACCTCACTGCATATATAACTACCTTTGGGTTGAGTGAACTCACCTCACTACATATATAACTACCTTTGGGTTGAGTGAACTCACCTCACTGCATATATAACTACTTTTGTGTTAAGTGAATTCACCTCACTGCATATAACCACGTTTGTGTTGAGTGAACTCAGCTGACTGCATCTAACTACCTGTTTTGTTCAGTGAACTCACCCCACTGCATATATAACTACCTTTGTGTTGAGTGAACTCACCTCACTGCATATAACTACGTTTGTGTTGAGTGAACTCAGCTGACTGCATCTAACTACCTGTTGTTGTCACCTCACCTCACTGCACATAACTACCTTTTGTGTTCAGTGAACTCACCTCACTGCATATATAACTACCTTTGGGTTGAGTGAACTCACCTCACTGCATATCTACCTTTTCCGTTGAGTGAACTCACCTCACTGCATATAACTACGTTTGTGTTGAGTGAACTCAGCTGACTGCATCTAACTACCTGTTGTGTTCAGTGAACTCACCTCACTGCATACATAACTACCTTTGGGTTGAGTGAACTCACCTCACTGCACATAGCTACCTTTTGTGTTCAGTGAACTCACATCACTGCATATACAGTATAACTACCTTTGGGTTGAGTGAACTCACCTCACTGCACATAGCTACCTTTTGTGTTCACCTCACTGCACATAGCTACCTTTTGTGTTCAGTGAACTCACCTCACTGCATATATAACTACCTTTGGGTTGAGTGAACTCACCTCACTGCATATAACTACGTTTGTGTTGAGTTAACTCAGCTGACTGCATGTAACTACCTGTTGTGTTCAGTGAACTCACCTCACTGCATATATAACTACCTTTGGGTTGAGTGAACTCACCTCACTGCATATCTACCTTTTGTGTTGAGTGAACTCACCTCACTGCATATAACTACGTTTGTGTTGAGTTAACTCAGCTGACTGCATCTAACTACCTGTTGTGTTCAGTGAACTCACCCCACTGCATATATAACTACCTTTGGGTTGAGTGAACTCACCTCACTGCACATAGCTACCTTTTGTGTTCAGTGAACTCACCTCACTACATATATAACTACCTTTGGGTTGAGTGAACTCACCTCACTGCATATCTACCTTTTCTGTTGAGTGAACTCACCTCACTGCATATAACTACGTTTGTGTTGACTCGTGAACTCAGCTGACTGCATCTAACTACCTGTTGTGTTCAGTGAACTCACCTCACTGCATATATAACTACCTTTGGGTTGAGTGAACTCACCTCACTGCATATAACTACGTTTGTGTTGAGTGAACTCAGCTAACTGCATCTAACTACCTGTTGTGTTCAGTGAACTCACCCCACTGCATATATAACTACCTTTGGGTTGAGTGAACTCACCTCACTGCATATATAAAGAGTGAACTCACCTCACTGCATATATAAATATCTTTGGGTTGAGTGAACTCACCTCACTGCATATCTACCTTTTGTGTTGAGTGAACTCACCTCACTGCATATAACTACGTTTGTGTTGAGTGAACTCAGCTAACTGCATCTAACTACCTGTTGTCGTCAGTGAACTCACCCCACTGCATATATAACTACCTTTGGGTTGAGTGAACTCACCTCACTGCATATATAACTACCTTTGGGTTGAGTGAACTCACCTCACTGCATATATAGCTACCTTTGGGTTGAGTGAACTCACCTCACTGCATATCTACCTTTTCTGTTGAGTGAACTCACCTCACTGCATATACCTAGCTTCCCCCGAGATGGACAAAATGGACAAACCAGGTAGAGGAAGAGGTAGAGGAAGACCCAGAGGAAGGCCACCTGGCACTGGCAGGTCTGTGCGAGGTGGTGTTGCTGTGATTTCGTACGGACCTGAACCAAAGTACAGTGCTCAGAAGAAGGCACGTGCCATCACTTCCCAAAATTGTGAGGACGTGCTTGAGTATTTAACACAGAAGACCTCATCTCCTGCAGCCAGTGCTACCAGCGCTACTACAAGCACCACATCCGCTGCATTTGACACTTCGCAGGAGTTATTTGGTGGTGGTGGTGGTGAAATCATTGATTCACAGCCACTACTGCAACAACAAGAAGAAGGCGCAGGTACACCACCTCATACGTCTGAGTTAGGTGGCAATAGTATGGACGTAATGTGTGAGGAGGAGCATGATGAACCACCTGAAGTTGGTGCAGTTGTGGAGTTGTCTGAGGAAAGCGAAGCTGGGCAGGAGGATTATGATGACGATTATACGGATGCCACGTATGTTCCTAATAGAGGAGATGACCAGGGGGAGAGTTCAGAGGGGGAGCCAGAGAGGAGTAGGAGGAGACGACTCCATGACAGAAGCAGAGGGAGCTCATCCTCAGAAACAGCTGGGGGCAGTGTCCGGCGCCACGTATCGCCAGCTATGGCCAGCCAGCCAACATGCCCTGCAACGTCAGCTGCTGATGCCACCGTAGCGCCATCACCCCAGGGGGGCTCAGCGGTTTGGAAATTGTTTAACGTGTGTGTCTGAGATCGGAGCAAAGCCATCTGTTGTCTCTGCCAGCAAATTGAGCCGTGGAAAGGCCAACTCTCACGTAGGGACAAGTGCCTTACGAAGGCACCTGGAGAGAAGGCACAAACAGCTATGGGAAGAACACCTGAGGAAAAGCAGCACCCCTCAAAAGACAAGCCACCCTCCTTCTCCTCTTCCTCCTTCAGGTGCATCGTCTTCATCCGCTTTCTCCCTTAAACCTTCACAGCCACCCTCCTTCACACCGCCTCTGCCCTTGAGCGGTTCCTGCTCCTCTGCCCACAGCAGTAGCCAGGTGTCCGTGAAGGAAGTCTTTGAGCGGAAGAAGCCAATTTCGGCCAGTCACCCTCTTGCCTGGCGTCTGACAGCTGGTGTGGCGGAACTATTAGCTCGCCAGCTATTACCATACAAGCTGGTGGAGTCATAGGCTTTCCATAAATTTGTGGCCATTGGGACACCGCAGTGGAAGATACCAGGCCGCACTTATTTTTCACGAAAGGCCATACCCAAACTGTACCGTGCAGTTCAGAGGCAAGTGGTGTCATCTATTGCGAAGAGTGTTGGGTCCATTGTCCACCTGACCACGGATGCCTGGTCTGCCAAGCACGGGCAGGGCCGCTACATTACGTACACAGCCCATTGGATCAACCTGGTGACCGATGGCAGCAAGCAGGGAGTACGTGGCTGTTCAGCGGACCGACTTGTCACACCTCCATGGCTTGCAGGCAGGCCTCCTGCCACCTCCTCTCCTTCTCCTCCAGCTACATCCTCTTCGCTGTCAACCTCCTCCTCCTCAGCTGAGTGTCAGTTGAACTCTAGCAGTGCTGCCATCTCCTCTTCCTCTCCAGCTACACAGCCCCATCTCCCCAGAGCCTACGCTGCATGCCAGGTAGGACGGTGTCACGCAATTTTAGACATGTCTTGCCTCAAAGCTGAGAGTCACACTGGAGCAGCTCTCCTGGCTGCTCTTAACAAACAGGTGGAGCAATGGCTGACCCCGCACCAGCTTGAGATCGGCAACGTGGTGTGTGACAACGGCAGCAATCTCCTTTCCGCTTTGAATTTGGAAAAGCTGACACATGTACCCTGCATGGCACATGTGCTGAATCTGGTCGTGCAAAGATTTGTCTCAAAGTACCCAGGCTTAGAGGACGTCCTGAAGCAGACCAGGAAGTTGTGTGGGCATTTCAGGCGGTCTTATACGGCCATGGCACGCTTTGCGGACATTCAGCGGAAAAACAACTTGCCAGTGAGACGCTTGATATGCGATAGCCCGACTCGCTGGAATTCCACCCTGCTCATGTTCTCTCACCTGCTAGACCAGGAGAAAGCCATCACCCAGTACCTGTACAACTACAGTAGAAGGACACAATCTGGGAAGATGGGGATGTTGTGGCCCAACAGCTGGACACTGATGCGAAATGCATGCAGGACCATGCGGCCGTTTGAGGAGGTGACCAACCTGGTGAGTCGCGCTGAAGGCACCATCAGCGACTTGATCCCCTACGCTTACTTCCTGGAGCGTGCCGTGCGTAGAGTGATGGATGAAGCTGTGGAGGAGCGGGAACAGGAACAGCTACGGCAGGAGGAGTCGTGGGACCAATTTTCAGCCGAACCACAGGTTTCCTCAACACCTGCGGCACCACAGAGGGGGGAGGAGGAGGAAGAAGAGGAGTCGTGTGGGGAAGGAGAGGAGCCAGACTCGGATGATTATGAGGAAGGTGTTTCTGTGGAGGAGGAAGAGGCGGCAGCGGCAGAAGAACAACCGCAGCAGCCGTCACAGGGGGCTTCTGCTGCTCCACGTTCCCGTGGTATTATTCGTGGCTGGGGGGAGGAAGAGGAGTTGCGTGACATCACTGTGGAAGAGCAAGAGGAGATGGAGAGTACGTCTGGATCCGACTTTGTGCAGATGGGCTCTTTCATGTTGTCCAGCCTGTTGAGGGACCCCCATATCAAAAAACTCAAGGGGAATGACCTGTACTGGGTGGCCACGCTACTAGACCCTCGGTACAGGCACAAAGTGGCAGTCCTGTTACCAACTCAACACAAGGCGGAAAGGATGCAGCACTTGCAGAACAAGCTGACAATGATGCTTTACAATGCATTTAAGGGTGATGTGACAGTACAACGCAATAAAGGTACCACTGGCAGTATTCCTCCTCACCAGTCCACGCAGGCAAGGACAGGACGCTCCAGCGATCTCGGGGTGATGTCGGACATGCGGACATTCTTTAGTCCAACGCCTTGCAGTAGCCCTTCGGGATCCACACTCCACCAACGCCTGGACCGGCAGGTAGCCGACTACCTGGCCTTAAGTGTGGATGTACACACTGCGACTGCGAGCAGCGACGATGAACCCTTGCTCTACTGGTTGCGCATGCTTGACCTGTGGCCAGAGCTGTCCCAATTTGCCATACAACTTCTCTATTGCCCTGCCGCAAGCGTCCTGTCAGAAAGGACCTTCAGTGCAGCTGGAGGCATTGTCACTGAGAAGAGAAGTCGCCTAAGTCATGACAGTGTTCAGTACCTGACCTTTATCAAAATGAACGAGGCATGGATCCCTGAGGGCTATTGCACGACCGAAGACTAAGTCAGTCCCCACACACAGCATCTCTGCCTGCAGGCCGCTTGACTGCCTTCTCCGCCACCACCACCAGGGTCCAGGACTCTAGGCGGATTCCAGTATTTTTAAGGCCGCTGCTAGCAGTGGCCGCTATACTCATTTTTCTGGGGCGTGCACATCCCTGCTTAATTTTTCTGGCTGAACTGCAGGTGGCTGCAACAAAAAAACAAAAGGCATGTACATGTGCCCATCCCCCTTCGTGATCATTACCTTGCCGCAGTGAAGGGGCTTGCGTATCACAATGAAGCAATGACCGCCGGCTATATGAGCGTCTCGGGTGGGGGTGGCTCACCAAAGATAATAAGGTCGTTGTTTCATTGTGGTCAGGCCAAATTTGATCAGCTGGACAGTCACTGTTCTGTCATTCAGCTACATCAGCCGGGCGACCATATGGGCTGAAAAGCCACCATCACCTGCACTCTCGTCATGGTGCACACCAGTCTAGCACGCCCATCACTACACAAACGGCTGTTTTCAGTCACTGCATACCTTTCACTGCATCTGTGACAGCACATTATACCTGGCAGTCAGTGCATAACTTGCACTTGAATGGATACAGTTTTAAACAATTGAAAAATACAACCATCTACATTTTAAAACAATTTAAAAATACAACTATTTACATTTTCAAACAATTTAAAAATACAACCATCTACAGTTTCAAACAATTGAAAAAAAAAGGCAAAAAATTTGCCCTCCGTAAAACATTCTTGGCAAATGCTTTCGACTTGGTTTGTCTTCCGCTGGGTCAAGGGTCCATCTGATCACAGATGCCTGGTCTGCAAAGCACGGTCAGGGCAGCTACAGCATGGGTCTCAGCAGGCTCCCACCTCGGACCGGAATCCAACCTTCATTCCCCGCCCATTACCTGTGGTGACAATGTCAGACTTGCCCGCCTCCATATGATTCTCTTGAAAGGAATGTGGTGTCATCTTTGCCCACCATAACTGGTTCTCGTTAAAGGATTCAAAGTACATTCATTTCAAATACAGCAAGCCCTCGATAGTCCTCCTGTATTGTTATTTTTGGTCACTACCTCGGGGTGGGCATGCCTGCCTGCTGCCCTCCTTGCCTGGATGTGTGGTGGGAGCCGTTTGTTAGGCTACAACTCCGGACCGAAATCACACCGGGAAGGGTTCCCCCGCCATTAGCCATGGTCAGTGGTCACGATGGAAGACTTGACCTCCATAACAGATTCTCGCCGGAGACCAACCTGGTGAATCGCAGTGAAGGCGCCATCAGACTTGCCCTCCATAACGGATTCCCGTTAAAGGATTTCAAGTTGATTCATTACAATTAGGGCCTCAAAAGGTCCTCCTGAGCCCTGTATTGTTATTTTTGGTCACTACCTCGGGGCGGGCGTGCATGCCTGCCTGCTGCCCTCCTTGCCTTGATGTGTGGTGGTAGCCGTTTCTCAGGCTCCAACTCCGGAACGCAATACAACCATCTACATTTTAAAACAATTTAAAAATACAACCATCTACATTTAAAAACAATTTAAAAATACAACCATCTACATTTTCAAACTATTTAAAAATACAACCATCTACAGTTTCAAACAATTGAAAAAAAAGGCAAAAAAGTTGCCCTCCGTAAAACATTCTTGGCAAATGCTTTCGACTTGGTTTGTCTTCTGCTGGGTCAAGGGTCCATCTGATCACAGATGCCTGGTCTGTAAAGCACGGTCAGGGCAGCTACAGCATGGGTCTCAGCAGGCTCCCACTTCGGGCCGGAATCCCACCTTCATTCCCCGCCCATTACCCGTGGTGACAATGTCAGACTTGCCCGCCTCCATATGATTCTCGTGAAAGGAATGTGGTGTCATCTTTGCCCGCCATAACTGGTTCTCATTAAAGGATTTAAAGTACATTCATTTCAAATACAGCAAGCCCTCGATAATCCTCCTGTATTGTTATTTTTGGTCACTACCTCCGGGCGGGCGTGCATGCCTGCCTGCTGCCCTCCTTGGGTGTGTAGTGGTAGCCGTTGCTCGGGCTCCACACCGGATTCCATCCCTCATTCCCCGGCCATTACCCGGGGTCACAAATGTCAGACTTGCCCGCCTCCATATGATTCTCGTGAAAGGAATGTGGTGTCATCTTTGCCCGCCATAGCTGGTTCTCATTAAAGGATTTAAAGTACATTCATTTCAAATACAGCAAGCCCTCGATAGTCCTCCTGCATTGTTATTTTTGGTCACTACCTCGGGGCGGGCGTGCATACCTGACTGCTGCCCTCCTTGGATGTGTAGTGGTAGCTGTTGCTCAGGCTCCACACCGGATTCCATCCCTCATTCCCCGGCCATTACCCGGGGTCACAATGCCAGACTTGCCCGCCTCCATAGGATTCTCATTGTAGCGGTACTGAACAAGTACACAGCAAGTAGAAAATGTAATTTAAAAACAAAACGTAAGCTTTTTAACAATGCCATGGAAAGTTGAGAAGGCAGTCACACATTACCTGACATCACTGAGTGAGGAAGAGCAATCTCGCCATGTTGCGCAGTAGTCCAGCATGGCCATCACTACACAAACAGCTGGTAACTTGCGGTGCGTTACACAGTTAGTTTGGTGCGTCAGTGTGAAGCAGTACTCTAATTACACTACCTATTTGATGTATACACATGCAAGATGGGCAGCACGGTGGCGTAATGGGCAGCACGGTGGCGTAGTGGTTAGCTCTCTCGCCTTGCAGCGCTGGTTCCCTGGTTCGAATCCCAGCCAGGGCACTATCTGCAAAGAGTTTGTATGTTCTCTCCGTGTCTGCGTGGGTTTCCTCCGGGCACTCAGGTTTCCTCCCACATTCCAAAAACATACGGATAAGTTAATTGGCTCCCCCTAAAATTGGCCCTAGACTACAGTACTTACACTACATAATATAGACATATGGCAATGGTAGGGATTAGATTGTGAGCTCCGTTGTGGGACAGTTAGTGACAAGATATATATATATACACTGTACAGCGCTGCGTAATATGTCGGCGCTATATAAATACTAAATAATAATAATAATAAAAGATGTTTTAAAGCACGTTAGGCCTGCAATTTAGCATTCAATGTGATTTTTGCCCTTAAAACGCTGTTTTGCTTCACATCCAGATTTTTTCCCGGGACTTTTGGTGTGTATCCCACTCCTCCATGCCCCCCTCAAAGTGTTAGACCCCTTGAAACATCTTTTCCATCACTTTTGGGGCCAGCATAATTTTTTCTATTTTTCAAAGTTCGCCTCCCCATTGAAGTTTATTGCGGTTCGTGAACTTTTCCGCGGACCGGACCTTCCGCGGAAGTTCGCGAACCCGGTTCGCGAACCTAAAATCGGAGGTTCGGCCCATCACTACTCTCCTCCTGTATATAAAGCGGCAGCCAGTCCTTGCTAGAGTGTGGTACTGAAAGGACCATCTCCAGGCCATTTGTTGCTTCAGCAAGCGCGTTTTTCTGTCAAAAAACATAGCGTTTTTAATAGTGCTCTTATACTGTAGTATAAACTTGTATTCAGCTAGCTAGCCAGTGAGTGATTACTTAAGTTAGTTGTAGTCAGTGTAGTTCATTGAAAGAATATACTGGTTGATTGCTGTGCTTAGCTCAGGCAGGATCACTGATTCTACTGCTCTATTAGTGTTTGTATATCCTTGTATTTAGATAGCCAGTGAGTGATTAACTTCAGTGAGCTTAAGTGACAGTGTACTGATTGCTGTGCTTAGTGCAGGCAGGCTCATTGATTTTACTGCTCTATTAGTGACTGTATATCCTTGTATTTAGCTAGCCAGTGAGTGATAAACTTCAGTTAGCTGTAGTCAGTGACAGTGTACTGATTGCTGTGCTTAGTGCAGGCAGGTTCAACTTCACACTGATTCCACTGCTCTGTTACTGTACACTTTTTATCTAGCTAAGCCGCCAGCCAGGGAACAATTTCAGTTAGTTGCAACTGGTCAGTCACTAAGTTTAGTCAGTGACTTACGGCCTCAATTCACGGAGCTATATCAAACACTTTATCAAACGTTTGATAATTTACCTCATGGGTAAAATCTAATTTTGAATTCACTAAGATGTTATAGATTTATTAAATGTTTTATCGATGAAATAATCAATAAATCTATAACACCTTAGTGACATCAAAATCAGGTTTCACCCATGAGGAAAATTATCAAACGTTTGATAAAGTGTTTGATAAAGCTCTGTGAATTGAGGCCTATAGTACTGTTCTATTAGTGCAGGCAGACAGCTGTCCACTAATTGTTGTGCTCTTTATTATTTTACTGTATTTATTCAGCTCATAGCCAGTGATCAACTTCAGTTAGCTGCAGTCACTGCCACTGTTCAGTCACTAAGTTTAGTCAGTGACATTGTACTGTTCTATTAGTGCAGGCAGACCACTGTCCACTAATTTTTGTGCTCTATATTTTACTGTATCTGACACTTGTATTCAGCTCATAGCCAGTGATCATCTTCAGTTAGTTGCAGTCACTGCCACTGGTCAGTCACTAAGTCTAGTCATTGACATTGTACTGTGCTAGTAGCGTGCAGCAAGTTACTTTGCTGTGTGCATAGTGCAGTCAGACTGCAGCGCTGTCCAGTGATTTTCGTGTTCTATTACTGTATTCAGTATTTAAGCCGTCCGCACATTTGTTTGTATTTTTTTTTTCTCTTTTCTGAAAAATCAATAAAAGCCCCCTGTTATATTCCTTCTGTCCACAGGCCCCCACACATATTCAACAGAATAAAAAGGGAAAAGGAGCGCTCTGTAGTGTGTTATCCTTTATGATCAGGGGTCGTGGGGGTGTGGCAAGAAAGGGAGTGCCATTGCCTCTGCCACTTCTGGGACTAGTCCATGGCCAGGGAGTGGGTGCTCAGCTGTAGCGGGTGCAGCAGAGAGGCATCTATCCGCATCACAGCCTGAGCCGAGTCAGGCAACACCGGTGTCACTCATTTTCAGCAGCACCTTGGCTCGACCCCATGTGGTCGTTCAGGAGCTTGACTCACAGGTATTGATGGACATGATGACGGAGGAGCAGCCCATCCTGAGTTTCTCACAGACCTCCGCTGTGAGCGGCACTCCCAGCAGCAGCAGCCAACGCCCCACGCAACTTGTGACATCCACCCCACCAGCCAGTGGTCAGCAGCCCTCCCCGGACGAGGGCGTTCTGTCCCTCTGTCCAGCGTCTGTGCGGATATTGATGGCTGTCGTTGAGATGATGAGGACTGATGTGGAGGAGGAGCTTGGGCTCAGGCCAGCAACCGAAGTTTTTTTTAGGACAATGAGGGGTCTGTGTCTGGGGATGTTGGGGTGAAAGAGGTGGTGGGGGGTCAGGAGAAGAGTTGATTTATGATGAAGGTGATGATGATGATGATCGGGACCATCTGTATGTGCCTGAGGCCACAGAAGACAGCTCAGAGGAGGATTGTAGGCAATTGTATCGCCAGATGTCAGGCAGGGGCAGGTCCAGCAGTGGGCGTGGAAGAGAGGCCACTGCTTCAGCCGGCACCACCACCACGCAACCCCCAACCAGAGGCAGAGCTGCTGAACCCTCTGCTTGCCTTTATTTACGTCCCTAATCTGGAATTTCTTCACAGTGTCAAGCCAGGACAAAACATGCGTTCTGTAACTCCTGCAGTAAAAAATTTAGCTGTGGGCGCAACCTGGCAAAAGTGGGTACCTCCTCCCTCAAGGCCCACCTGAAGAGCACCCACTGCAATGACTATGCAGAATTTAAGAGGCTGAAGGACCAGAAAGTGGGTGTTCAGAGCAGCAGACCCACCATCGCAGCAGCATCATCCCTCCCTCAGGGTAGTGAATCCCCCACCGCAGCAGCAGTAGCATGCAAGCGCTATTGACCTCCAGTGCTCCTTCAGCTACTGAGGACACAGACATTAAGGCTGGCAGCCAGTCCTTGTCATTGGCCTCCTCTGTTTCTCCTGCAGCACATCAGCGTCAGACCCTGCTGAGCGACACCTTTCAGGGTCTGACCAAGCCTCTGTCTTCTGATCACAGGTGAATCAGGAAATTAAATGGCTTGCTGGCCCAGGCCATGGCATCACAGCTCCTTCCCTACTCCCTAGTGCAGGAGGGGAGCGATCTTCGCACGCTGCTCCAGTTTGGCATCCCAGAATGGCAAATCCCAAGCCGCCATTACTTTTCGAGGACAGCCATCTCAGCACTCCAAAAGTTTGTGGTGGAAAACATGGCCCGTTCGCTCGACTACGCCGTGGGTGAGCTGGTCCACATCACCATGGACTCGTGGAGTAGTCGATTTGGAACAGGCCGCTACCTGTCCTTTACGGCGCACTGGGTGACATTGGTGGAAGGGGAGGGAGTACAAGAGCACGGCAGCAGCAGCCCAGTGGGATCAGGGAGGATGCAGCAGGCTCCTCTGATCCCAGTCCCTCCACACCCCGCAAGCAAGCCCTCCTCAGCAGCAGCAGCAGTGCCAAGCCTCACCACTGCCAAGTGCTGCTGAAATTAGTCAACCTGGGGATGGAAAAACTTACGGCTGCCAACATCCTAAGGCTGCAGGAACGGAGGTGGCTGACCCCCAGAGGCCTGGAAGTGGGGTATGTGGCAGCTGATAATGCGGTCAACCTGGAGGAAACAGTGCAGCAGGAAAACCTCCAGCACATCCCCTACTTGGCCCATGGGCTTAATTTAGTGGTGCAGTGCTTCATGCGCACCTACTCCGCGATGGACAAGCTGCTGGATAATGCCCGGAATGTGGTGCGCCATTTCCACAGCTGACTCTGCAAAATTAGCCCACCTGCAGCAGAGCCTGGACCTGCCATCACACCGGCTAATTATTGATGTCCCAACTCGCTGGAACTCAACTCTGGCGATGTTGGAGTAGCTGTGGCAGCACAGGATGGCTTTTAGTAACTACATATGTATTGAAGACAACCTGCAACTCCAAGTGACCATCACCGCAGCTCAGTGGACACAGATGCAGCAAGTGTACCTGGTCCTGACTCCCTTCCTGCAGGGAACCAAGATAGTGAGGCGGGAGCGGGCATCCATTTGTGAGTGGGTGCCCTTGGTTTGCCTGCTGGACAGGGCAATGTCTGATCTAATGGAAGAGGGCCACCTACTATTGGCTACAGCTATCCCTGGCTACCTATGCTGCTGCCAACTACTACTAGCTACACCTATCCCTGGCTACCTATGCTGCGGCCATCTACAACTGGGTACACCTATCTCTGGCTACCTATGCTGCGGCCACCTACTACTGGGTACACTTATTCCTGGCTACCTATGCTGCAGCCACCTACTACTGGCTACACCTATCCCAGGCTACCTATGCTGCGGCCACCTAATACTGGTTACACCTATCCCTGGCTACCTATGCTGCAGCCACCAACTACTGGAGTGGGGGGAGGACATTCTTTAATGTAAGGGGGTGGCCCCGGATCCAATAATTGTATAATACCATATATCGTACAGAGAGCTGGAGTGTAATGCAGCAAGAGGAGAAGGAGTAGCATGTAGCATACTATGGAATGTTTTTTGTTGGTTATCATACCATGGTATTTCATACCGTTGCAACCCTAGTGTCACAGGGCCCCTAGTGGCAGGACCACACAATGCCTTCCAATCAGTTTCAGCACACAGACCATGCAATCTGTGGTCGCAATCGGTGCGCAGGAACCGCTGGAAATTTGGCAGCAGACCGACTAGAAGGGAGCCTGTGAGTTACTGTAATACAAATTACACACTATTTCAGGGTATAACTGCCACCACCTCTGTTACCATGGGACAGAGGAACCAACTGACTGACTCTAGACCTGCAAATAGAAAACGGTTAACACTAGAATTACAGAGTTTTCTATTTTCTGTTGCAAGGCTAGAGGTGTTATTCACCCCTGCTGACATGTTCACAGGTCTTTAGGGTTGATTATCTACAATCTATTGTTGTTCAAACCACCCATTACCTGTAATGCTGGATCCACACGGTGCGTTCGCGCACTTGATTTCCCGCTCGATTCCCGTCGATTCGTTTATTTCCAACATGTCCGATTTGGATTTCGATGGATCGCTAGGTCGATTTGGCATACTTTGCATGCGAATCGACCTAACGATCCACCGAAATCCAAATCGGACATGTTGGAAATAAACGAATCGACGGGAATCGAGCGGGAAATCGAGTGCGCGAACGCACCGTGTGGATCCAGCATAAGGCTTTGCACATTTGAATTTGTGTACAGAGTACTGTGTGAGACTTGGAAACCTTCAGAAGTGCCTGCCCTATCTATACAAAATATATCCCACATTCACTGACCTGCAAATTCACAATATATGGAAACACAAGTCTTTTATAAAGAATTGTGTGAAAATAGAATGAAAAGTTGCTGATACAATGACATGAATACAATGAAAACTTGCAGATTTTATTTAAGTATTTATATAGCGCCAACATATTACGCAGCACAGTACAGAGTATATTGTCTCGTCACTAACTGTCCCTCAGAGGGGCTCACAATCTAGTCCCTGTCATAATCATACAGTATGTCTATGTATGTATCATGTAGTGTATGTATCGTCATCTAGGGCCAATTTTATGGGGAAGCCAATTAACTTATCTGCATGTTTTTGGGATGTGGGAAGAAACCGGAGTGCCCAGAGGAAACCCACGCAGACACAAAACTCTGTTGCCGATTCATGCAGCAAAATGCAATCAGAGGGCAATTGGCACTTTTGGCAGTGTTCCATTGACATGACAAATGATGACAGACTGAGGCATTCCATTGCCATGGCATTGATGGCAGTATGGCAGATACTGTAATGCAATAAGGCTGGCTTTTCACAACATATGAATGCTGTAGAGGTGGCCAAAAGTGTGATGCTGTCCATGGCATTCATTTCAATTCTGTTTGTAAGAGCAATCATGTGTCCTGTTGGTGCCATTGTGGATTGCTGGTCAGAAAACTTTCTGGTGCCAGTAATCAAAGAGACAATGCCCCGAAATAGATTCATTTCAATTATGCAACACCTTCGATTTGATGACAACGACACGCGGGAAGCGGAAAGAACGGGTGAAAACAGCCAAATTTGCTGCAATCTCCGACATCTGGACACGCTTCAAGAAGAACTGTGCTGAGAGTTTCATCCCAGGAGAACACATGACCATAGATGAACAACTGTTCCCTACCAAGGTTCGTTGTCCATTCACACAGTATATCGCAACCAAGCCAGACAAATTTGGGATCAAGTTCTGGATGGCCACGGATTTGGAGACCAAATATGTCTGCAATGCATCTCCTTACTTGGGAAAGGACCCCAGTCGTCAGAAGGGAAAGAGGCTGGCAGAGAACGTGGTCATGAATCTGATGGAGCCATTTTTGGATGATGGGAGAAATGTCACGACGGACAATTTCTTTACTTCACTGTCACTGTCGCACAGACTACTGCAGCGCAAAACAACGCTATTGGGCACGGTGAAAAAAGTCTGACGTGAACTTCCTCAGCTTGCAAAAGACACTGCACAGCGAGAGGTATTCTCCACTTCAGTGCTTAGAAGTGGCAGTGTCTCCTTGACAATTTATGCACCTAAAAAAACCAAGACTATGTGTGTTCTAAGTTCCATGCACCAAGACGTGACAATCGGTGACGGCAGAAAGAGGAAACCCAACACGATAACAGACTATAACCACATGAAGGTATGTGAATGTGTGTATACTTTTACACCAGTGCTCAGTGGCGTCGCTATTGCTATTTTGGGGGGCCCGTGCCCCCAACATTTTCTGGGGTGCCCCCAATCTATTTCCAGGGGTGCCCCGGCCCTGCTGCCCCCCCCCCCCCCTCCCGGCCACCGCAGCTGTCCCCGCTGCCAGACAGCCAGCAGCGTCAGACCTCGATCAGTCGGCGACCAGTTAGAGCGGGCGCTAGCACCTAGCGGACACCGCTGATATGCGGAAGTGACATCACTTCTGCAGATTTGCACCCGGCGCCCGCTCTAACTGGTCAGGTCGCCCACTGATCGAGGTCTGACGCTGCTGGCTGCGAGGTGAGGGGTCCCTGTCACTCACTATCTAACGGGGGTCCCTGCTGTCACTCACTACCTAACAGGGGTCCCTGCTGTCACTCACTACCTAACTGGGGGACTGCAGCACAAGGAAATATTGGCACAAAGGCAGGCTGCTGAAGCTGTTGCAGCTGCTGTGCCAGGGACTGTACAGACAACACAGTGCAAGGTGCAAGAGAGCTGCAACAGGAATCGCAGCAGGTTTACCTGTGCAACATGTCAGAAATTCACCTGTGCCAAATGCAGGGACGATGGACACTGGGTCTGCAAACGCTTTAAACTCTGTAAAGTTTGAAACACTGAAAAATAAAACAGAATTTTTGCATTTTGCGCGATCGTGAATTTTCACGTGAAACAATAACATTTTCGAGCGCAAACAAGAATTTGCGCACGAAACCAATATCTATAAACGTTATCGATACACACCAAGCCGCTCACTCCGCTCCTCCAATGAACTTCGCCTGACCGTCCCCCGCATCACCTAGTCCCATGCACGCCTCCAGGACTTCTCAAGAGCCGCTCCAACACTATGGAACTCCCTACCTCCACCCACTATGCTGGATACACAGGGTGAGTTTCCGCATCGAATGCGCCACTCGATTCCCATCGATTCGAATATTTCCGAGCATTTCCGAGCGCATTTCGATGATTTTTAGGTCGATTGCCATGTGAATTATGGCAAATCGACCTAACGATCCATCGAAATGCGAATCGGACATGTCGGAAATAAACGAATCGACGGGAATCGAGCGGCGCATCGAGTGCAGGAATGCACCGTGTGTATCCATAGCTATGCACTTGAGTGAACCCAACTTGCCTAATCTCCATTCTCCCATCCAGTGACTAACTATGCATTACCTTGTACTCATACTGTGCTCACACAAAGAACAGAATTCTCTGGTTGTGGGGGATGGGAGGTGGGCAAATAGAGTAACTCAGATCCAAGGTGATTTAGTTCAAGTAAACAAATGTAAATGTCTGTGTTTTCAGAACAAAAGAAAGAGAACAATGGAGTTGATAGCATGTTAAAAAACTCAGCAGGGGTGCTAGGAGGTGTGAGGTCAAGGGAATTTACGCAGATCTGCGCAGCCCTGGTAAATCTAGTGTTAAACACACTCTATTTTATTTAGCTATTAACAATAGTAGTGACTCTTCAGAAGTCCGGGTTCAGTTTGTGTGGCTGAATAATAGGGTAGTTGAACAAATAAAGGATGTTAGCGTTGTTTAATAAAAATGCAACATAAATAATTAATATATACAGAAAATCGTTAAAATCAACAATTATAGAGACAAATAATAGCACAGTATGAAATAAAAAATGGAATAAAATACTTAGGTTCGTGGAAATATGTCCTTTCTGGGAAAATCTGAGCACATGGAAAATGTCCTTTGTTTCAGTTCAGGAAAATGGCCACCAGCCACATGGTCCTCTGGCTGGCTTGATCAGGTGATGGTACACAGGGGAGGACTGAGGTCCGCCTGCTGGCAATGTGCTTTTGATGAAGCTGGTTTGGGGAGTGGCAACGCCTGCCCCCTCTGAATTACAAACTAGTCACAGTCCATTCCCTTGGAGAGAGATTTAGGTTTAAATTTATGAAATGCTGTAATTCAAAAACAATAAATGCCACATTTGCGCTGATAACAGATTAATATTCCTGAGATTATGACAATTCCTATGACACCAGACTTGATTAGGATAGAGGGTCCAGTTCCTGAGAAGTTTAATTACTTGGTTGTAGAAGACCCCTTGCCCCTCAAGACTGGTATCAAAAGATTCAGTAAGACACTACAAACACAATGATACAACTCTCATAATTATCCTAAATACTATATTCCGTAAAGATTCAAAAAATCATATACAGCATTCATTTTCTCTCTGCTACTGACGAAGTAAGGCCGTCTGGCCTCATGCTGTGAGGGAAGCTCCCTTTGCTGGGCTCACCAAATGGCACAAGAAATTGACACCTATCTTAGGGTCTGCCAGAGAGCAGAACCTTTGTTCTCAGGTAATTAAAAATAAACACTAGCCTCTTGGACACAAGAGTTTGTTCCTAGTTCATTAGGAAATCAACAGTCATCCTGCACCTAAGTTAATGCTATTCTTCTGCTGAGAGAAGGAGAGACCCCAGGTTTGACTGCCTGGTATCCACAGACAGACAATCCAGATCTGGAAACGCAAGGACAATCGGTGAAGCAAACCGATTGCGATTGCGTTCTCGTTTCTCACGGCTCTTCCATGACACCTAGCAGCAGGCACCATAATAAGCCATGGCACCTAGCGGTGGTACCACGGCTGTAAATAAACACAGAGAATAGAGTAGGAGGTTCCAGACAGCGGTCGTAAAGCCCATTTTGTGTCTAATACACAACTGGGACAGTACAGTTCTCAACCCAGACACCTCATATATATATATACATTTTTTTTACAACAGTATAGATATTTTGTGGCATAATAGCTAGTTGCACCTGAAAGCACTGCCTTATTCTGTGGACCCTGGCACTGGGAACTCAGAGAGCAGGAGGTAAAAGCAGCAGCAGGAGGAGGCGAAAAGTGTGTCACCAGGCAGTATAATAAGCCATGGCACCTAGCGGTGGTACCAATGGCTGTAAATAAAAACCAAGGATAAAGCAAGAGAGTCCAGACATTGGCCGTGAAGTCCACATTGTGTCCAATACACAACTGGGACTGCACAGTTTTCAACCCAGACACCTCATATTTTTTTACAACAGTATAGCTATTTTTTGGCATAATAGCAAGTGGCGCCTAGCAGCAGCACCTTATTCTGTGGACCCTGGCGGTGAGAGCACAGAGAGCAAGAGATAAAAGCAGGAGGAGGAGTAACGTGTGGCAGCAGGCAGCATAATAAGATATGGCACCTAGAGGTGGTACCACGACACAATTAAACCATAGCAACAGTAAGTTTCAAGAAAGCAGTTGTACAGCCCATTTGGGGCCTTTCCACAACTCGGACAGCACAGTTTTCATCCCAGACAATTCAAGAAAATTAAACTTTTTTTGTATTTTTTACAACAACATAGCTGTTTGTTTAATAGCTATGAACAGCAGTGGCGTGTGGCACCCTGGCGGTGGGTAGAGATGGCTCGAAACTGATTTTAGGTTCGTGAACCTCGAACGCGAACTTCCACAAAAGTTCGCGAACCTGCAAACTTTGCAAACCGCAATAGACTTCATTGGGGAGGCGAACTTTGAAAACTACAAACATTTATGCCTACCACAAAAGTGATGTAATAGATGTTTCAAGGGGTCTAACACCTGGAGTTTTGCATGGCGGAGTGGGATACACACCAAAAGTCCCGGGGAAATATCTGGATTTGACGCACAGCAGCGTTTTAAAGGGAGAAATCACATTGCAATGGTAAATTGGAGGCATAAAGTGCTTTAAAACATCTTGCATGTGTATATATCAATCAGATAGTGTCATTAGTGTACTGCTTCCCACTGACAGACCGAACTCACTGTGTAATGCACCACAAACAGCTGTTTGTGTAGTGATGGCCTTGCTGGACTGGTGCGCACCATGGCGAGAGTGCAGGCCATGGCAGTTTTCAAGGCCATATGGTTGCCGGGCTGTGGTAGCTCAATGATCGAACAACAGTGACTGTCCAGCTGATCGAATTTGGTTTGTCCACAATGAAGCAACGACCGTATTATCTTGGGTGTGCCCCCCACCCCCGACACACTCATATAGCCGACGGTCATTGTTTCATTGTGATACGCAAGCCCCTTCACCGCGGCAATGTAACTATCATGAAGGGGAATTTACACATGTACATGCCTTTTGTTTTGTTGTTGCAGCCAGAAAAATTAGGCAGGCATGTACACGCACCAGAAAAAATTGTTATTGTTTTTGTTAGCGGCCACTGCTAGCAGTGGCCTTAAAAATTCAGAAATCCACCTGGAATCCTGGACCCTGTTGGTGGTGGTGGAGAAGGCAGTCAAGTGGCCTGCAGGCAGAGATGCTGTGTGGGGACTGGGGACCGACTTAGTCTTGGGGCAAGCAGTCACACGGCGTGCAGGCAGAGATGCTGTGTGTGGGGACTGACTTAGTCTTTGGGCAAGCCTGACTGGGCTTTGAAGACCATGTGGTCAGATGGACCCTTGACCCAATGCTGTGTGCCAGAGATGATACCACTTACCTTTCAACATTACGGTACAGTTTTGGTATCGCCTTTTTTGAGAAACCATTGCATCCTGGTATCTTCCACTGAGGTGTGTGGCTTTACTTTCGTGTGCTGCTTTTCCTCAGGTGGTCATCCCATTGCAGTTTGTGCTTTGTCATCATGTGCCTTCGTAAGGAAGTTGTCCCTACGCGGGTCTTGGTCTTTACCCGGCTTAATTTTTGGTGGCAGGGAGTACACATGGCATTGCTCTCATCTGAGGCTGACACATACAAACATTTCCACACCACTGAGCCCTGGGATGATGGCACTTTGGTGGTGGCGGCCGGATGAGTGTTAAGTGGGGTGTCAGAATCAGAGCAGGAGGAGGAAGATATGTCACGGTTCCATGCGGAAGCTGAGGGAGATGAGGTGTTCTGTGTTAAAGTGGATCCGAGATGAACTTTTACTCCTTGCATAATTGTGTTCCTTACATATAGTTTATAGGGCATTCCTCAAGCCAAATACTTGTTTTGTTTTGTTTTAATACTCTAATTTCCTATAAACTAATCAAGCCACACCCACAGCTTCTCCAGAGTGCCTTGGCGCTTGCAAGGGATTGTGGGATTTCAGTCTGGGCAGGTGAAAAAGGTGTTACTAGCTATAGATTTCAGAGGCAGAGTTTTCACAATCTGAGAGCTGCAGTGCAGATACAGATCAGTTGCTTGTGTAATGGAGGAGATAAGAGTGGAGTTCTCACAGAATATGCAGATTAGCATGCCTAGATACAGATAAGCTTGCCTGTGTGTGTAATAGTGACAAGCAGAAAACATGTCTGCTCCCATTGTATCACAGGAAAAAATATTAATATACTGTTGAAGCGGTTTGAAGATAGATTTGCTGTGTAAACTATCTAAACTTTAGATAAGATATATAGACAAGTCACTTGTTATATTTAGTTTTTCATCTCGGATCCGCTTTAAGTAGTCAACTACGTCCTGACAATCTTGGGGGTTGATGACACGTGCCTTCTGAACACTGTACTTTGGTCCAGGGCCGCACGAAATCACGACAGCACGACCTCGAACAGACCTGCCGGGTGGCCTGCCTCTGCCTCTGCCTGTTTTGTTCATATTGGGGGGATGAAGTGGAAGGTATGCACTGACTTGACTAATACAATGTGCAGTCACACAGGTACAGGGAACAGGTATGCAGTGACTGGTATATAAAACTGTGTGCTGTCACACAGGTGCAGTGAACAGGTATGCACGGACTGGTATCAATACAATGTGCAGCTGTCACACTCACAGGTGCAGTGAACAGGTATGCATGGATTGGTATTAGTAATGTGCAGCTCTCACACACACAGGTAAAGTGAACAGGTATGCACGGAATGGTATCAATACAATATGCAGCTGTCACACACAGGTTCCGTGAACAGGCATGCAGTGACTGGTATATATAACACTGCGTGCTGCTGTCACGCAGGTGCAGTAAACATGAACAGGTATGCAGTGACTGGTATTACAAATGTGCAGCTGTCACACACACAGGTACCATGAACAGGTATGCAGTGACTGGTATATATAACACTGCATGCTGCTGTCACACAGGTGCAGTAAACATGAACAGGTATGCAGTGACTGGTATTACAAATATGCAGCTGTCCCACACAGGTGCAGTGAAAAGGTAGTCACTGAATGTGCTGCACCTTGCACAGTATAGCAATTACCAAGGGCCAGCTGCTACTGACAGGGCTGTATATGCAAGTGTCAGTGGACCACACACACAAAAAAAAAAACCACACACACACATCAAAAGAACATTAGCTCTCAAAAGAGCTGTTTTGGGGTGCTTCTTAGCAATAAGTAGCAGCAAGGAGAAAGCTAACAAGCCTAACAACAGCCTAACTAAGCTTCTAAGCTTTCCCTATGTCTACAGAAGGTTCCTCTCCCTTCTCTAATTACTGCAGCCACACCAAGTGAGATAATGGCCGTTGCAGCTGCCTTATACAAGGGGTGGGGGGGGTTCCAGGAGGGAGTGTAGCCTGATTGGCTTCCCTGTGTCTGTTGACTGTAATGTATAGAGTCAAAGTTGAGCCTAATGATGTAGTATAGAGGGCGGGTCAAACTCGCATAAAGTTTGCGGTTCACCGCGAACGCGAACCACCAAAGTTTGCGCAAATAAGTTCGCAGTCAAACTGTTCGGGCCATCTCTAGCAGTGGGAGCACAGAGAGCTGGAGGTTAAAGCAGCAGCAGGAGGAGTTATGTGTGGCAGGCAGCAGTATGGTAGGCAATGGCACCGGTGGTACCATGGCACAATTAAACCATAACAACAGTGAGGTTCCAGGAAGCAGTCATACAGCTGCAGTTGGGGCCTCCCCACAACTTGGACAGCACAGTTTTCATCCCAGACACCTCAAGAAAAATAATGTATTTTTTTAACAACATAGCTATTTTTTGGGCGTAAGAGCTATCAACAGCAGTGGCGTGTGGCACTCTGGTGGTGGGAGCACAGAGAGCTGGAGTTTAATGCAGCAAGAGGAGAAGGAGTAGCATGTGGCAGCATAGTAGGCCATAGCACCTAGCGGTGGTACCATA
Organism: Hyperolius riggenbachi; assembly: GCF_040937935.1. NCBI lineage: Eukaryota > Metazoa > Chordata > Amphibia > Anura > Hyperoliidae > Hyperolius > Hyperolius riggenbachi. Next base: position 175,790,909 of record NC_090650.1, read on the forward strand.
ACACAATTAAACAGAAACAACACTGAGGTTCCAGGAAGCAGTGGTACAGCCACAATTGGGGCCTCCCCACAACTCGGACAGCACAGTTTTCATTCCAGACACCTCAAGAAAATTAAACATTTTTTTTCTTGCATTTTTTTACAACATAGCTATTTTTTTGGGGCGTAGTAGCTATCAACAGCAGTGGCATGTAGCACCCTAGCTGAGGGAGCACAGAGAGCTGGAGATTAATGCAGCAGCAGGAGGAGTAACTTGTGGCAAGCAGCAGTATAGTAGGATATGGCATCTAGTGGTGCTACCACAGCACAAACAATTTATGAACCAGGAGCAGGAGCAAGGAGGTTGTGGTGGTAAAGGGTGGTCAGGCAGGCATAGCAATCCCAGCCACTTCATGCCCTCCTCTCACAGACAGCAGGGGCCAGGAAATCGCCTTCCACCCAAGCCTGGTTCATTTTGAGGAAGGTGAGTCTGTCCACAGACTGGGTGGACAGACAAGAGCGCTTCTCTGTGACAATGCCACCAGCCACCCTGGAGCATCTCTGGGACAGCACGCTGGAAGAGGGGCAGGTCAGAACTTCCAGGGTGTACTGCACAAGCTCCCTCCAGATCTCCAGCCTCTTGACCCATGGGGTCCCATGGGGTCCACGGGGGCCTCAATGTCAAGCCCACTGAATTACTACATGTAGTCTGCTACCATGCGGATCAGATGCTGGTGCTAACTAGAGGAGGATGCTGCTGCTGATGGCACCTCCTCTCTAGGCAGCTCTACCATGTACAATTGCCTAGTCAGACTCGTCAGATCTCCTGGGCACCTGCTGCTGCTGCTGGCCACAGGCACTGGCTGCTGTGTTGGCTAGACAGGGGCAGGGGGAGTGGAAGGCTGGGGGAAGGCTTTGTCTAGTCTGAACAAGGGCCTCCTGCAACTCCCTTGTTTCACACTCTGGGTCTCCATGCTGCAGTAATTGAACCAGCTTTCCCTTCTGTCCCGGGTCCAGGGTCATGGTTATCCAGGTGTCCTCCCTCTGCATCTGGATCACCCTGGAGTCTGCGCAGACAGAACAGCATGTGCGCTGCCATAGGGAAGCGGTGCGCCACAGCAACCCCCCCTCCCTCCCCGAGATAACACATCTGCCCTCCTCTTCTGCCCTCTGAGCCTCGTCCTGCCCAATTCACCCTCGCACCACTGCAGCTGTGCTCTGCTGTTCCCCCTCAACAGCAAGGTCAGGGACCTCAAACTCATCCTCCACCAACTACATGTCCTACTCTTTAGAGTTGTACTGTGCCTGCTGATCCAGCTGGGTCAGGGCTGCCTCTCCCTCTTCCAACAGATCAAACACTGCCCTGCCCAGCAGTCAAACCATGGGCACCCACTCACAGATGGATGCCCGTTCCCGGCTCACCATGTTGGTTCCCTGCAGGAAGGGAGCCAACACCAGGCACACCTGCCACGCAAGAAGAAGTGAAGGCAAGACTAAATACGGTAAATTAAAAATAGACAAGGCACCTGGCCCGGATGGCATGCATCCTCGGGTCCTAAGGGAATTAGGTTCAGTTATAGATAAACCCCTCTATCTTATCTTTTGTGACTCTTTTTCAACTGGCAGAGTCCCAGTGGATTGGCATACAGCCCACGTTTTCCCATTATTTAAGAAGGGCAAAAAAAATCAGATCCAGGAAATTATAGACCTGTAAGTGTAACGATCGGTGTAACACAGAGAGGATCTGATTACCGGTGAACTGCAGTCTCACCAGAAATACAGAATATACCCGATTATTGGTGATCTGCAGTATCACCGATAATCAGATATATCTACTAACCTCTGGACACCAGATAGAACAAGTGAGTGTTAGATGCAACAGTATACTTTGAGTACTTCTCCAGAAGTATGTTCCTTCCTATGGCCTAGACTCTCCTGGAGGGAGGAGCTAGGCAGAGAGTAGGAAGGACAGAACGTGAGTGACACCCGAGAGAGAGGGTGTCACTAACAGGTCTGGGAACTGCCTCTAACAGTAAGGCCAGTTCTCAAGGTCGGCAAGCCAGGTCGTCAACACACAGACAGATAAGGTACAGATTCAGGAGGCAGATACGGAATCCAATAAACAGACAGGGTTTGGCAACGGAGTATCAGAATGGCACAGTACAGAATCAGGAGGCAAATACAGAGTCCAGGAACGAGCAGAGGTTGGCAACAGGATATCAGAAATAGCAAGGTACAGGATCAGAGGCAGAAGGTCATAACAAATAATACAATTCAATGTCCCTAATGCTAAGGTGTGAACTCCTTGATGTCAACACCTTTGGAAACTATGCTAGAACACAGATACAGTCAAGGTCTGAGTGCTACCACGTTGTGTTCGCAACGGCAGACAACCAGTATATTTAGTAAAGCGCTCTCCAGCGCCTCCCCTAAGTGCTGGACCAATGGCAGGTAGTGAAATTGTCAGCTGACCGGCTGGTCAGCTGACCCTTTTCTGGCTGTCATATAAGCTCTGCCTCTCAGCGCGCGCGCGCGCGTCCTTCGGAACCTATGTGGACTAGCAGTCCCAGCTACACCAGACATGTCTTGCAATGTAACCCTTGACTCAGGCGCGGTGACCGCCGCCCCGCTCTCTAAGCGAGCGGCGGTTTCCCCGCGTCCGGCTGCAATGTCAGCTGCTTTGCCCTCTGTGCAATCTGCCGCCTCCAATGCGGAATCCACCGCTCTGCCCATGCGGCAGTTTCTCCGCGTTGTGCCGCCATGTTAGACGCGGAAACAGCCACCTCACTCTGAGTCCTTGCGGCAGCTTTTCCGCGTTTCCTCACAGTACCCCCCCGAGGAGTGAACTCCGGACAGCTCCTACCAGGCTTCTCAGGATGCAACGCATGGAACTCCCTTCTTAACTTGTCAGCATGCATGCGACATTCAGGTACCCATGATCTCTCCTCAATACCATACCCTTTCCAATGAACCAGATATTGCACTGAGTTCTGAACTATGCGAGAGTCTAAAATCTTCTCTACTTCGTACTCAGGTTGGTCATCTATCATCACCGGAGGAGGAGGAGTGGGACCCACATGAACTGCAGGTTTAAGCAGGGACACGTGAAAGGATCTCACGCCACGCATACTGGCAGGGAGGTCAATGGCATAAGTGACATCGTTGATCTTTCTAGTTACTGGGAATGGACCCACATACCTGGGCCCCAACTTGGCCGAGAGCTGTTTCAAGGTCAAGTGACGTGTGGACACCCAGACTAAATATCCTGGCAAAAACCTCCACTCCAATGAACGTCTCTTGTCAGCTTGACCTTTTTGACTTTGAAACGCCTTCTCCAAATTATTTTTCACAATCCACCATATATCTTTAAATGACCTTTGCCAGGCCTCCAGAGCTGGAAACGGAGTGGAGGCGACTGGCAATGGGGAGAATTTAGGCAACCTCCGTGTCACTACCTGGAATGGACAAAATCCAGAAGAGGAACTTTTCAAATTATTGTGCGCAAATTCTGCGAAGGGTAAAAACTTGACCCAGTCATTTTGCGCTTCTGCAACGTAACACCTCAAAAACTGTTCCAATGATTGGTTGACTCTTTCCGTCTGACCATTGGTCTGTGGGTGGTAGCCAGACGAAAATGACAGTTCCATGCCCATTTGGTGACAGAATGCCCTCCAAAATTTGGAAACAAACTGGACTCCCCTATCTGACACGATGTTTTCCGGAATGCCATGCAGTCGGAAAACGTGGATGATGAACAAATCAGCCAATTCCTGGGCCAAGGGGAGTCCTTTCAAGGGCACAAAATGGGCCATTTTACTAAAACGGTCGACTACCACCCAAATGACCGACATACCCTCAGAACTGGGGAGCTCACCCACAAAATCCATGGACAAGTGGGTCCATGGCTCATTCGGGGTGGGCAAGGGCTGCAATCTTCTCACAGATGCCAGTCGGGAGGGCTTACTCCTCGCACACACCGCACACTCTCTAACAAACTCTTTGCAATCGGCTGCTAGAGAAGGCCACCAAGCACATCTGGCTATAAGGTCCTGTGTTCTGGAGGCCCCAGGGTGTCCCGCATTCCTGTGTGAATGGAACATCTGTAAAATCTGAAGGCGAAATGGCAGTGGGATAAACATAACCCCTTTGGGCTTTCCCTCCGGGATGTCCTGCTGAAAAGGACCCAAAGTCTCCGTCCAATCTTCCCAAGTCTCAGTTGTTGCTAGTACCAGTCTCTGTGGGACAATGGTTTCTGGGGGGGAGGGCTGTGCTGTCTCTGGCTCAAAGCATCTAGACAGGGCATCTGCTTTAATGTTCTTGCTCCCTGGGGTGTACGTAATTATAAATCTAAATCTCGAGAAGAACAATGACCATCGAGCCTGACGGGGGCTTAATCTCTTGGCTCCCTCGATGTATTCTAAATTTTTGTGGTCAGTGTAAACTGTAATCGTATGTTCTGCTCCCTCCAACCAGTGACGCCATTCTTCAAAGGCCAATTTGATGGCCAGGAGCTCCCTGTTGCCTATATCGTAGTTTCTCTCTGCCGGAGAGAACCTATGAGAAAAGTAGGCACATGGGTGCAATCTACCCTGCAACCCTAACCGCTGGGACAGCACAGCCCCTACCCCAACCTCTGAGGTGTCCACCTCAACAATAAAGGGATAGGAAGTGTCAACGTGTCTCAGGATGGGTGCAGAGCAAAACAAATCTTTCAAAGTGGAGAATGCATGCAGAGCCTCTGGAGACCAGTGGGTAGTATCTGCCCCTTTCTTAGTGAGACAGGTGAGGGGTGCAATGACAGTGGAGTACCCCTTCATGAACCTTCTATAGTAATTGGGAAAACCTAGAAATCTCTGAAAAGATTTTAACCCCACTGCTTGAGGCCATTCTAACACAGCAGAAATCTTGGCAGGATCCATAGACAGGCCCGAGGTGGAAATGATGTACCCCAAAAAGGTGACAGATGTTACCTCAAAGATGCATTTCTCCAATTTGGCGTAAAGCATGTTTTGCCTCAGTTTATCCAATACAAACTTGACATGTGTCCTGTGTTCAGCGAGGTTGTTAGAAAAGATAAGTATATCATCTAGGTATACCAACACAAACTTGCCCAATACCTCCCTTAATACTTCATTAATCAGTTCCTGAAAGACGGTCGGGGCGTTACACAGCCCGAAGGGCATCACCAGGTACTCGTAATGCCCATCGGGCGTGGTAAAGGCCGTCTTCCATTCATCGCCCTTTCTGATCCGCACCAGGTTGTATGCACCCCGTAAATCCAACTTTGAAAAGATCTTAGCGTCGGTTATCTGTGTAAACAAGTCATCAATCAAGGGCAAAGGGTAGCGATTCTTTACTGTGATTTTATTCAGGCCCCGGTAATCAATGCAAGGTCGCAGGCCTCCGTCTTTTTCTTAACAAAAAAGAAACCTGCGCCAGCAGGCGACCGGGAAGGGCGAATGAACCCCTTGGCTAAATTTTCACGAATGTACTCCTGCATGGCCACTTTCTCTAGACCAGACAAATTGTAAAGATGGCCCCTAGGGGGCATACAACCCGATCGGAGATCGATGGGGCTATCAAAGGGGCGATGTGGTGGTAACTTATCTGCGGCCTTGGGACAGAACACATCAGAATACTCGGAATATTGTACTGGTACCCCCTCCAACTGGATCCTGGTCTGGCCCAATGTCACTCTCCCTAAACACTGCTCAAAACAGTGAGCTGACCAGCTAGTTAGCTGACCGGTAGCCCAATTGATCTGTGGAGAGTGTAAGTGCAGCCATGGCATGCCAAGGATGACTGTGGAGGTGGTCATGTGTAACACAAAAAACTGTAGTCTCTCCTTATGTAACACCCCTATAGTGACTTCCACCTCTGGTGTCTGAGACAGCGGATGATCACTTTGCAGGGGGGAATTATCTACTGCCGTAACCTGAATGGGTGGTTTTACTGGGGTGAACGGAATATCCAATCTTTTTGCAAATTCAAAATCCATAAAATTGGCTGCAGAACCTGAATCAATAAAAGCCTCAGAAATCTCAGTTTTATCTTCCCATGTGACTGTACAGGGAAGGAGTAACCGTTTATCTTCTAGGGGTAAAAGCTGTGTGCCTAGGGTGCTACCCCCTACAACTCCTAGGCGATAGCGTTTCCCGGCTTGTTAGGGCAATTACGTCCTCTATGACCCCCCTCTGCGCAGTAAAGACACAGCCGCTCAGACATCCTGCGTCTTCGCTCCACTTGGGACAGTTTTGACCGACCAATTTGCATTGGTTCGGGTGGAGGCGAAACAGGAGGAGGTGGAGTTACTGGAGGCGCAGCGTAGGACACCATTCTTACATGACTACTACCCCGGGTCTGTTTCTGATAGCGCAGTCTGCGGTCGACTCGAATGGCCGATGAAATGGCCTCATCGACTGTCTTAGGTTCAGGCAGACTTAACATGAGATCTGAAACCTCATCTGACAACCCTGATAAGAAACAATCTAATAGGGCATAAGTGTCCCACCTGGCTGAAACTGACCACCTCCTAAATTCGGCTGCGTAATCTTCGACCGGACCCTTGCCTTGTGCCGAGAGCTTGAGCTTCCGCTCAGAGGTCGCGGCAAGGTCTGGGTCGTCGTAAATTACTGCCATGGCTTTAAAAAATTCATCTACTGAAAAGAGGGCCAAATCCCCAGTGAGCAAACTTTACGCCCACGTCTGAGAATCGCCTGATAACAAAGTCTTAATAAATGTGACCCTTTGGGCCATATTACCAGAAGATCGGGGTCTCAACTCAAAGTAAGATAACACTCTACTTTTAAACTTTCGGAAATCAGATCTGTCGCCAGAAAATTTCTCGGGTACAGGCAACGTATGTCAGAGCTAGGAGGGGATCGCACCTCATCCACTGCTGTCTGGAGCGTTTGTAAAGAACCAGACAAGGCTTCAATCATAGTCTTGTGACTACCCAGCACTTGGTTGATGTTTTCCACCGAAGTGGTAAGTGCGCCCAGACGGTCAGTGTGTGCATCCATTTGCATTTTTGGTCTGCCATTCTGTAACGATCGGTGTAACACAGAGAGGATCTGATTACCGGTGAACTGCAGTCTCACCAGAAATACAGAATATACCCGATTATTGGTCATCTGCAGTATCACCGATAATCAGATATATCTACTAACCTCTGGACACCAGATAGAACAAGTGAGTGTTAGATGCAACAGTATACTTTGAGTACTTTTCCAGAAGTATGTTCCTTCTTATAGCCTAGACTCTCCTGGAGGGAGGAGCTAGGCAGAGAGTAGGAAGGACAGAGCGTGAGTGACACCTGAGAGAGAGGGTGTCACTAACAGGTCTGGGAACTGCCTCTAACAGTAAGGCCAGTTCACGAGGTCGGCAAGCCAGGTCGTCAACACACAGACAGATAAGGTACAGATTCAGGAGGCAGATACGGAATCCAATAAACAGACAGGGTTTGGCAACGGAGTATCAGAATGGCACAGTACAGAATCAGGAGGCAAATACAGAGTCTAGGAACGAGCAGAGGTTGGCAACAGGATATCAGAAATAGCAAGGTACAGGATCAGAGTTCAGAGGAATAGTCAGGCAGGCAGAAGGTCATAACAAATAATACAATTCAATGTCCCTAATGCTAAGGTGTGAACTCCTTGATGTCAACACCTTTGGAAACTATGCTAGAACACAGATACAGACAAGGTCTGAGTGCTACCACAACCAGAGAATGACCAGCACCCAGTATATATAGTAAAGCGCTCTCCAGCGCCTCCCCTAAGTGCTGGACCAATGGCAGGTAGTGAAATTGTCAGCTCACCGCCTGGTCAGCTGACCCTTTTCTGGCTGTCATATAAGCCTCTCAGCGCGCGCGCGTCCTTCTGAACCTATGTGGACTAGCAGTCCCAGCTACACCAGACATGTCTTGCAATGTAACCCTTGACTCAGGCACGGTGACCGCCGCCCCGCTCTCTAAGCGAGCGGCGGTTTCCCCGTGTCCGGCCGCAATGTCAGCTGCTTTGCCCTGCGTGCAATCTGCCGCCTCCAATGCGGAATCCACCGCTCTGCCCATGTGGCATGCGGCGGTTTCTCCGCGTTGTGCCGCCATGTTAGACGCGGAAACAGCCGCCTCACTCTGAGTCCTTGTGGCGGCTTTTCCGCGTTTCCTCACAGTAAGCTTAACATCAGTTGTATGCAAACTATTTGAGGGGTTACTAAGATATACTTTACATGACTTCATAGTAGAAAATAATCTTATTTCTCAGCATCAACATGGGGTTACTAAAGACAGGTACTGTTTGACTAACATGCTCAGCTTTTATGAGGTAGTGAACGCTAATGTGGATATTGGGAATGCTGTAGATGTGATATACTTGGACTTATTTATTTATTTATTGTATTTATAAAGCGCCAACATATTACGCAGTGCTGGACAATAAATAGGGATACATACAATATTTAGGGGTGACATACAGCAAAATGACAATACCTGAATACAAGACCAGATCATGCAGCACAGTATGAGTACAAGGTAATGCTTAGTCACTGGAGGGGAGCATGGAGATGCCTTCGACACTGTTCCCCACAAAAGTCTGGTGCAAAAGTTGAGGATGCAAGGACTGGGAAAGAGTCTGTGTGCATGGATAGGGAACTGGCTAATGGACAGAAAACAAATAGTTGTGGTCAATGGATCATACTCAAAATGGGAGACTGATAGCAGTGGGGTCCCACAGGGGTCCGTACTGGGTCCAGTGCTCTTCAATTTATTTATTAATGACCTAGTAGATGCAGTAGTGAGCAATGTTGCTATTTTTGCAGATGATACAAAATTGTGCAGAATCATCAACTCTCAGGAAGATCGGAACATATTGCAACAGGATCTAGATAGCATTGGCTATATGGGCGCATAAATGGCAGATGAAATTCAGTGTTGAAAAATGTAAAGTCATGCAATTTAGTCGTACCAATGGTCTAGCACTATACAAAATAAATGGAATGCAGTTGGGGACATCAAACTTGGAGAAGGACTTAGGAGTACTCATCGACAACAAGTTAAATAATCGTACTCAATGCCAAGCCGCTGCAGCTAAAGCTAACAAAATTTTGGGATGCATTAAAAGGGAAATAACATCTCGAGATGCTAGCATAATATTGCCCCTGTTTAACTCTCTAGTAAGGCCACATCTGGAATATGGAATTCAGTTCTGGGCACCACATTACAGGTAAGAGATTGCCGTCTTAGAGCAGGTGCAGAGACGAGCAACCAAATTGATACGTGGGATGGAAGGTCTCACTTACCAAGAAATGTTAGATAAACTGGGTTTATTTAGTCTAGAGAAAAGAAGCCTTAGAGGGGATCTAATCAACATGTATAAATACATCAGAGGGCAATATAAAAGCTTGGCGGGTGAGCTTTTTGTCCCTAGGCCTTCTCAAAGGACTAAAGGACATGATCTGCGCATGGAGGAAAAACGTTTTAGCGTTTTAGCCATTTATTTAGGAAAGGGTTCTTTACAGTAAGAGTGATTAAGATGTGGAATGCATTGCCACAGGAAGTAGTTATGGCAAACTCTATGCCTGCATTTAAAGAGGGCTTAGATGCTTTCCTTGCGTTGAAAGACATCCATGGCTACAATTACTAGGTAATGCCTAATGATGCTGATCCAGGGATTTTATCTGATTGCCATCTGGAGTTGGGAAGGAATTTTTTTCCCTTTTGGGGCTAATTGGACCATGCCTGGTAAGAGTTTTTTGCCTTCCTCTGGATCAACAGGGATATGTGAGGGAGTAGGCTGGTGTTGGTGTTTTACTTTGTTCTCTGGTTGAACTCGAAGGACGTATGTCTTTTATTCAACCCAAATAACTATGTAACTATGTAACATCTGCCCCCAATCTGCATTACAGATGACCTGGAGGTGTGTGGTGCCGGAGACATTTTCCTCAGCGATGTACCGGGTGACAGCCCTCCTGTGCGGGCACAGCCACTCCAACATCTCCAGGGTGGAGTTCCAGTGAATTGGTACATTGATGATGAGCCTGTGTGGTGGCAGGCCCTCGCACTGCTGCAGGTCGGCCAGGATCACTGAGGCAGTGATGGATCGGCGGAAAAGGCGAACAATTTTCCGCGCGCCTACCAGCAGATACTCCATCCCCGGGTAGGTGCGCAGGAACCTCTGCACCACCAGGTTCAGGACGTGGGCCAAACAGGGGATGTGGGTGAAGTCTCCCCTGCTGATGACAGCCAGCAGATTGGCCCTATTGTCGGACACCACAAATCTGACTCTGAGGCCTCTGGGGGTCAGCCACCTCTGCTTCCTGAGGGCGACCAGGGCGTTGGCTGCCGTCAGCTTCTCCTTCCCCAGGTTGGTCATCTCAAGCAGCGTTCGGCAGTGGCGGGGCTTGACGTTGCTGTTGAGGCGGGGGCGTTTGGCGGGTGTGTCAGAGGAGGGAACCGGATCAAAGGAGCCTGCTGCATCTCCCCTGACCCCTCGGTGTGGCACCACCCACTGGTCTGCTGCTGCTGTGCTAGGTGCTGCTGCTGATGCCTCAACCCCTTCCATCAAGCTGACCCAGTGAGGGGTGAAAGACACGTAGAGGTCTGTCCCAAACCGGCTGCTCCAAGAGTCTATGATGACATGGATCCACTCGCCCACAGCGTAATTCGAGCGAACGGGCCACATTTGCCACTAGAGATGGCCCGAACAGTTCGCATTTGAATGCAAACACGTCAACTTCGGTGGTTGTTGCGAGTTCGACCCGCCCCATATACTACATCATTAGGCTAAACTTTGACCCTCTACATCACAGTCAGCAGACACATGGTAGCCAATCAGGCTACACTCCCTCCTGGAGATCCCCCCCCCCCTTATAAAAGGCAGGCAGCATCGGCCATTTCCCTCGTGTGGCTGCAATAATTAGAGAAGGGACAGTTGCTGCAGAGACATAGGGAAAGCTTAGTTAGGTTCTTGTTAGGCTTGTTAGCTTGCTCCTGCTGATACTTATTGCTAAAAAGCACCCCTCAACAGCTCTTTTGAGAGCTAATGTTGTTCTCCTGATCAATTTTTTTTTGTGTCCCACTGACACTTACATATACAGCCCTGTCAGTCAGTCGCAGCTGGCCCTTGGCCCCTTGCTAATTCCTACTGTGCCACTGCCAGGCCCAGCACATTCAGTGCCTACCTTTTCACTGCACGTGTGTGACAGACAGCTGCACATTTGTAATACCAATCACTACATACCTGTTCATGTTTACTGCACATGCGTGACAGAAGCATGCAGTGTTATATACCAGTCACTGCACCTGTTCACGGTACCTGTGTGTGTGACAGCTGCACATTTGTAATAACAATCACTGCATACCTGTTCATGTTTACTGCACATGCGTGACAGAAGCACGCAGTGTTATATACCACCAGTCACTGTGCCTGTTCACAGAACCTGTGTGTGTGAGAGCTGCACATTTGTAATACCAATCACTGCATTCCTGTTCATGTTTACCGCAGCTGTGTGACAGAAGCCAGCAGTGTTATATACCAGTCAATGCACCTGTTCACGGTACCTGTGTGTGTGACAGCTGCACATTGTATTGATACCAGTCGCTGCATACCTGTTCAGTGCACCTACGTGAACGCACGCAGTGTTATTGTAAGGCTTGGTGGTGTATTCTCCACAGTCAGCATGCAACGCATGAGCTGGCGTGGAGGAGGTACACACACTAGCACAAGGAAACAGGCTATCCCTAGTATAGTGGAGGGGAGGACTGACTCCAATAGGAGATTTGTGGCGCACAGAGCCGGTGCAGATCCGACAGCCACAAACAATGCTTTCGCTATAACGTCTCAGCGCAATGTAGCGCTGAGCGCACAAACCAGAACTGAGGAGATCAGGACAGGTAGACAGAATGAACGCTTGCTTAACTAGCCACTACTTAGTGACAGCAAGCGTCCACAATAACACAGACTGGAATGAGGCAGCCAATGCGATGCGGCGATGGCGTGCCTCACAAAGACAGGACAGGATAGTCAGGAAATAGCAGGATCAAGATAGATGAACGTAACACAGATAAATATACAATAAGTATGTTTTCCTAGCGTATTACAATTACAGCTATCAATGAAACTATTTGTAACGTCTGACTAACATATGTATATATCGGCAATGAACCGATATATGACATAAGCAGGAACGCTGACTAGGACTGGAGTAATACAGGGAACAGGACTCAGAAGGATTCGCTATCTCTTCGCAGAGATGAACGCAATCCACAAACGGTAACAGAACAGATTTCAGAAGGATTCGTTATCTCTTCGCAGAGATGAACGCAATCCACAAACGGTAACAGGACAGGATTCAGAAGGATTCGTTATCTCTTCGCAGAGATGAACGCAATCCACAAACGGTAACAGGACAGGATTCAGAAGGATTAGTTATCTCCTCGCAGAGATGAACGCAATCCACGAACAGGACCAGGAGCAGGGTAACTACCTCAGCACGGGTGGTCACGGTACGCGCAACCTACCAAAACGTGCTGGAAAGCTGACTAACTGCACACAGGATATAAACAGTTCGTGTACGTATACATCAGCGACACTGATGTATCAACGTAACACAAATACAAGGAAAATAATAAACGTGCTGGTATGCATATATATTGGCAATGAACCAATATATGATGCAAAGACCAGCAAAGTATCTTTAGAACAAGAAACACGATCGGGGCTGAAGCGACAGCAAGACTGGCTTACACTGAAGCTATGAAAACCCAAGGAAACCCTGCAGGAAGCAGATATTTATACTGAGGTCATCCAATGGGAGCAGACATGCAGATTCCCACACAGGTGAATGATAATCAGTCACAAGCTGACAGCAGGGAAAGGCAGACAAAGCTATGCAGCTTGCATGTAAAGAGATGAGAACTACCTGAGCTGCAGCACTACTACTTCCAGCAATGCCTGCTGCAGCAGCGATCATTACAGTACCCCCGCCCTTAAAAGCGGATTCCAGACGCTTTTCAAAACTGAAATTCCCAACAAAACAGTCTGACTGATAATTCATGATGACCGGGACAGCCCGGCAAGACCGAATTCCAGAATCAGTCCCCACAAGACTGGACCCATCAGAACCAGAACCTACAGAACCATGCCCATCAGTACTACAAGCCCCAGTGTGACACCCATCAGAACCATGATTTCCAGAAGAAAGCCCTCCGAAACTCCCTGAGCGAAACCCACCGCCTTCCAGGAACCGTTCAAAAACGCCAAAGCCTTTGCAATGCCCACCGGGACTGTCTTTACCAACACAAAACCCACTGTTGAACCAGTCCAAGGCACCAGGACAAGTTTTCTCAGAGACCTCCCAGAACACCTTGAAGCTCCAAAGAGATCCCCATAGGTCAGAACGCCCCTTAGGCTCACATGGAGAACTATCAAGAACCCCTATGGAACCTAGGGCAATTCCCGAGTCAGGGCCACAAGGACAAACATCAATATCAGGGCTTTCAGGGACCAGAACCATCTCTGGGCATGCAGGCAGACTGGCAACATCAGAACATGTTCCTACTAAGGAAGCATCAGAGCACGCTAACACCTTAGACACACTTGGACATTCTGGCACACAAAGAACATCTGGGCACACTGGCACAAGAGAAACCTCTGGGCCTGTCAAGGAACTGTGAGCCTCAGGGTCAGCCAAGACAGGACCAAAACCAGGACTGGCCAAAAAAAAATCATCATGACTAGACTTCGCAACTACTGGACTTTTACACGGGAATGCAGGATCAGACTTAGATGTCGCTGATTCCAGCAAAGTCAGTAACAAATCAGATTCAGGGGCACTAACAAGACAGGACAAATCTTCTGATGTATGCACTGAACCAGATAGGGACTCCACAACTACCTCTGGACTGAGACTCATCTAATACACTGGATTGGAGCTCATGAGGCGCTGCAGAACAAGTCAGTATTGCAGCAGCCCCCACCGGACTAGGCAAAACTGAGGAATTCCCTGGACAGGAAGGGAACTCTGGAACCTCTGCCACAACGGCCAGAGATCCAGAATCTTTCAGGATACAGGGCTGGGTTTCAGGAACACTCATCAGACCGGACTGAAATTCTGAGATTTCTATTATTTTGACCAGAGAATCAGAATTATCCATGTTACAGGGCAAGACTTCTGAAACATTCAGAGGAAAGGGCTGGAGTTCCTCGGCTGTTACAACACTGGAGAGGGACTCAACAACATTGGTTAAATCAGACTGTGTACAGGGCAAGGTATCTAACACACTTGCTGACAAGGACAATATTGCAATGGCTTCTGCTTTGCTGGGCAGAAATTCATCAAGTTTTATTAGAGCAGACTGTAATTCCAAAACAGCTGCTAGACAAGTGAATATTACTGCAACACCAACTGAGGTAAGCAGTGCCTCAGACTCCTCTGCTAGAGGGTCTGAAGTATCCAAAGTACTGGGTGAAGCATAAGACTCTGCGACCACAGCTTCACTGGACAGGATCACTGAACAGTCCATATTGCAGGGCAAAACCATGGAAGCACCTGCTGGACAGCATAATGATTCTGTGACCTGAGTTTCATTGGAGAGATCTACTGCACAATTCATGGTACAGGGCAAATTTATTGGAACATTTTCTGAACAAGGTAATAATTCTGCAATTTCAGGTTCACATAGCAGATGCTCTGAGCTATTCACGAAACTAGAGCGAGGTGTAGAAACAGGAAGATCAAGACACAATGTTTGCGCATCTGAATCACCATTCATTTGTAAAATTGGAAAATTCAGATGCTGGGGTTCTGAGGTTTCTAGACAGGATTGCTGGGACTCGGAAACTGATGTAGTGCATCTATTGGCATCTGCTGGATCAGACAGGAGTTGAACTTTATTAACACAGGTAATTTCTGCAGAAGTGTTTGCAGATGCAGGCAAGATTTTTCTGGTGTCTGTTTCACTGAACAAAGAGTCATGAGTACCGGCTAGGCTGGACTCGGAAGTCAGCAGGACCTCTGGATTCTCTGCTGAGAAATTTGCGCAGGGCAAGGTTAAGAATGTATCAGTGGCTTCTGTTTTACTGGTAAGTAACACTGAGTTATCCATGGTACAGGGTGGAATTGCAGGAACTTCAATTTCACACAAAAAGAGCTCCGAATCACCTGCTGAATCAGCCAAAGGTGCTGAAGCAGGCGGGTCAGAACGCCAAATTTGCGAATTCGGAGTCACATAAAAATCATCCAAAATCAGTTCCCACACATCAATCAATGGAGCCACAAAGTCATACTCACACACACCAGTTTTTATTAGGTTAGGCAGACTTAATGCATGCATTATTATTATTATTATTATTATTTAGTATTTATATAGCGCCGACATATTACGCAGCGCTGTACAGTGTGTATATATATATCTTGTCGCTAACTGTCCCTCAAAGGAGCTCACAATCTAATCCCTACCATTGCCATATGTCTATCTTATGAAGTGTAAGTACTGTAGTCTAGGGCCAATTTTAGAGGGAGCCAATTAACTTATCTGTATGTTTTTGGAATGTGGGAGGAAACCGGAGTGCCCGGAGGAAACCCACGCAGACACAGAGAGAACATACAAACTCTTTGCAGATAGTGCCCTGGCTGGGATTCGAACCAGGGACCCAGCGCTGCAAGGCGAGAGAGCTAACCACTACAGCCACCATGCTGCATTCAATACTAATTCACTTTTTGCACTGTAAAATTGACAAAATGAACTTGAATCATTCTTCCATTCATTGACCAGAGCTTCCAGCTCTCCTTTCTCAAATGGAGGATTCCAAGCATACTTAACAGGCAGATCATGGTTTGCAGATATGATTGTAGCAGGGACATATATTGGGTTAATTAGCAGGTGATTGGCAGATTCCTTATTCCTAAGAATCTCCAATACCTGTAGCAAGTGCTGAACTGTAGTGTATGCAAACTTTCCTTGCTTCACAAATAAGTTGATTTGTTCAATACTCTGTAATATCTCCTCATAATCATACTCAGATAATTCTTTTAAACAAAAATCTTTATTTTCCCTAGCCAGGGAGGAAAGTTCATTAGTAGTTTCATAAGTCCATTTAACTCCCCTGAAAGACAATTGCATTTCATTATCTGTTAATGGCAGAATCTCATTATAGGTCTCAGTCGCTAAGGATAACGACTCTGCAGATCGGACACGTTTCTTAGAACGTTTGCGTTTTGCCTTAGACCCTGCTGTTTTTGGTGATTTATTCAAGGCTGCAGGAAAATTATCAGTAACACTTTCTGCTTGCTGAACATTTTTGCAAGCAATTGAAGGAGAAGCTGATTGGCCTGCTGCCAGGAGTTCATTAAGGGGAAAAGGCAATGGATCTATGCGCAACCAGTTATGGATCACAAACGCTAGAAATTCCAGCGGTCTCTCTTTCAAATCGGAATGATTGAGAACATCAAATGCCCACTGGAATAATTCCCCTTTAAACAAAATATAACTTAGTTGGAGTGCCCAGGTTGAAACAGGAGTCGCTTGGAGATCGGGATTGGCCAGGAACCTGGCACATTCAGAGAAAAACTCATTTTCTGTTTCAGAGTTAAGTTCTTCAAATTTCTTAAAGGAACAGGAACCATAATTAACAGTGTCATACTTTCTGGGAATCCCCCCCACAATGGGGATTGGTAATGGGGTTTTCATAATGTAAGGCTTGGTGGTGTATTCTCCACAGTCAGCATGCAACGCATGAGCTGGCGTGGAGGAGGTACACACACTAGCACAAGGAAACAGGCTATCCCTAGTATAGTGGAGGGGAGGACTGACTCCAATAGGAGATTTGTGGCGCACAGAGCCGGTGCAGATCCGACAGCCACAAACAATGCTTTCGCTATAACGTCTCAGCGCAATGTAGCGCTGAGCGCACAAACCAGAACTGAGGAGATCAGGACAGGTAGACAGAATGAACGCTTGCTTAACTAGCCACTACTTAGTGACAGCAAGCGTCCACAATAACACAGACTGGAATGAGGCAGCCAATGCGATGCGGCGATGGCGTGCCTCACAAAGACAGGACAGGATAGTCAGGAAATAGCAGGATCAAGATAGATGAACGTAACACAGATAAATATACAATAAGTATGTTTTCCTAGCGTATTACAATTACAGCTATCAATGAAACTATTTGTAACGTCTGACTAACATATGTATATATCGGCAATGAACCGATATATGACATAAGCAGGAACGCTGACTAGGACTGGAGTAATACAGGGAACAGGACTCAGAAGGATTCGCTATCTCTTCGCAGAGATGAACGCAATCCACAAACGGTAACAGAACAGATTTCAGAAGGATTCGTTATCTCTTCGCAGAGATGAACGCAATCCACAAACGGTAACAGGACAGGATTCAGAAGGATTCGTTATCTCTTCGCAGAGATGAACGCAATCCACAAACGGTAACAGGACAGGATTCAGAAGGATTCGTTATCTCCTCGCAGAGATGAACGCAATCCACGAACAGGACCAGGAGCAGGGTAACTACCTCAGCACGGGTGGTCACGGTACGCGCAACCTACCAAAACGTGCTGGAAAGCTGACTAACTGCACACAGGATATAAACAGTTCGTGTACGTATACATCAGCGACACTGATGTATCAACGTAACACAAATACAAGGAAAATAATAAACGTGCTGGTATGCATATATATTGGCAATGAACCAATATATGATGCAAAGACCAGCAAAGTATCTTTAGAACAAGAAACACGATCGGGGCTGAAGCGACAGCAAGACTGGCTTACACTGAAGCTATGAAAACCCAAGGAAACCCTGCAGGAAGCAGATATTTATACTGAGGTCATCCAATGGGAGCAGACATGCAGATTCCCACACAGGTGAATGATAATCAGTCACAAGCTGACAGCAGGGAAAGGCAGACAAAGCTATGCAGCTTGCATGTAAAGAGATGAGAACTACCTGAGCTGCAGCACTACTACTTCCAGCAATGCCTGCTGCAGCAGCGATCATTACAGTTATATTATATACCAGTCAGTCACTGAACCTGTTCACGCTACCTGTGTGTGTGACAGCTGCAGATTTGTAATACCAATCACTGCATACCTGTTCATGTTTACTGCACCTGCGTGACAGAAGCACGCAGTGTTATATACCAGTCACTGCACCTGTTCACGGTTCCTGTGTGTGTGACAGCTGCACATTGCACATTGTATTGATACCAGTCACTGCATACCTGTTCAATGCACCTACGTGACCGCACACTGTTTTATATACCAGTCCGTGCATGCCTGTTAACTGCACCTGTGTGACAGCTGCACATTGTATTGTGATACCAGTCACTGCATACCTTTCACTGCACCTGTGTGATTGCACATTGTATTAGTCAAGTCAGTGCATATCTTTCACTTCATCCCCCAATATGGACAAAACAACTGGCAGAGGCAGAGCCAAAGGCAAACCCAGAGGCAGGCCACCCGGCAGGACTGTTCAAGGTCGTGCTGACGTGATTTTGTGCGGCCCTGGACCAAAGTACAGTGCTCAGAAGAAGGCACATCCCATCAACTCCCAAGTTTGTCAGGACGTGGTTGACTATTTAACACAGAACACCTCATCTTCCGCAGCCACCAGCGCTACTCCACGCACCACATCAGCTACATTTGACACTTCGCAGGAGTTATTTGGTGGGGAATTTACTGGTTCACAACAACAAGATGAAGGCGCTAAGCAAGTTATACCACCTCATATGTCTGAGTTAGGCGACACTATGGACGTAAGGTGTGAGGAGGAGGATGATGAAGTATCTGCTGTTGGTGCAGTTTTGGAGGTGCCTGATACAAGCAAAGCTGGGGAGGCTGATTATGATGATGATGATTATGATGATATGGATGTCACGGGGGTTTCCAATAGAGGAGATGAACAGGGGGACAGTTCAGAGGGGGAGTCAGAGAGGAGTAGGAGGAGACGAGTTTCTGAAAGGAGCAGGAGGAGCTCGTGGAAGTGTCCGGCGCCATGTATCGCCACCTATGAACAGCCAGCCAACATGCCCATTAACGTCAGCTGCTGACACCACCATAGTAGCATCACCCCAGGGCTCAGCAGTGTGGAAATTTGTGTGTGTGTCTGCCTCAGATGAGAGCAATGCCATCTGTTCTCTCTGCAACCAAAAACTGAGCCGTGGAAACGCCAACAACCAACGTAGGGACAACTGCCTTATGAAGGCACATGGAGAAAAGGCACACATTGCAATGAGAAGACCACCTGAGGAAAAGCAGCACACAAAAGCTCCTTCTCCACTTCCTCCTTCAAGTGCATCATCTTTAGCCGTTATCTTCCTTGCACCTTCACAATCACAGCCACCCTCCTCCACTCCGCTTCTCACCTTGAGCGGTTCCTGCTCCTCTGCCCACAGCAGCAGCCAGGTGTCCGTGAGGGAAATCTTTGAGCGGAAGAAGCCAATGTCTGCCAGTCACCCCTTTGCCCGGTGTCTAACAGCTGGCTTGGTGGAACTGTTAGCTCGCCAGCTGTTACCATACCAGCTGGTGGACTCTGAGGCCTTCCGAAAATTTGTGGTCATTGGGACACCGCAGTGGAAGATACCAGGCTGCAATTATTTCTCAAAAAAGGCAATACCCAAACTGTACCGTGAAGTTGAAAGGCAAGTGGTGTCATCTCTGGCACACAGCGTTGGGTCAAGGGTCCATCTGACCACGGATGCCTGGTCTGCCAAGCACGGTCAGGGCAGGTACATTACATACACAGCCCATTGGGTCAATCTGGTTACCGCTGGCAAGCAGGGAGTACATGGCTGTGCAGCAGACCTAGCTGTGACACCTCCACGGCTTGCAGGCAGGCCTCCTGCCACCTCCTCTCCTTCTCCTCCTACTCATCCTGCTACATCCTATTTGCTGTCGTCCTCCTCCTCCTCCTTGGCTGAGTGGCAGTACAACTCTACTGGTGCTGCAATCTCCTCTTCAGCTACACAGCCCCAGCTCCCCAGGGCCTATGCTGCATGCCAGGTATGATGGTGTCACGCCATCTTAGACATGCCTAGCCTCAAAGCGGAGAGTCACACTGGAGCAGCTCTCCTGGCTGCTCTTAACAAAAAGGTGGATCAGTGGCTGACCCCGCATCAACTGGATATCAGCAACGTGGTGTGTGACAATGGTAGCAATCTCATTTTGGCTTTGTATTTGGGAAAGTTGACACATGTAATGTACCCTGCATGGCACATGTGCTAAATCTAATAATTCAGAGATTTGTGTGTAAGTGCCCAGGCTTACAGGACGCCCTGAAGCAGTCTAGGAAGGTGTGTGGGCATTTCAGGTGGTCTTACACGGCCATGGCACGCTTGGCCAATATTCCGTGGAGAAACAACATGCCGGTGAGGCGTTTGATTTGCGATAGCCCGACTTTCTGAAATTCAATGCTCCTGATGTTTAACCACCTGCTACAACAGGAGAAAGCCCTCAACCAGTATCTCTACAACTGCAGTGAAATGACATGCTCTGGGGAGATGGGGATCTTCTGGCCAAAGTACTGGGCACTCATGCGAAATGCCTGCAGGTTCATGCGGCCATTTGAGGAGGTGAAAAACATGGTGAGTCGCAGTGAAGGCGCCATCAGAGACTTGATCCCATATGCTTTCTTCCTGGAGCGTGCCGTGCGTAGAGTGGTGGATCAAGCTGTGGACGAGCGTGAACAAGAACAGTTACAGGAGAAGGAGGAAGAGTTGTGGGATCAATTCTCAGCAGAACCAGAGGTTTCCTCAACACCTGCGGCAGCACAGAGGGGGGGGGAGGAGGAGGAGGAAGAGTTGTGTGGGGATGAGGAGTCAGATGATGAGGAAGGTGTTTTTTTATGAGGAGGAGGAGGAAGAACAACCGCAGCAGGCGTCGCAGGGGGCTTGTGCTTCTCAACGTTCCCGTGGTATTCTTTGTGGCTGGGGGAGGAGAAGAACTGACCTGACATCACTGAGGAAGAGCAAGAGGAGCTGGATAGTAATCTGCATCCAAATTTGTGCAGAAGGCATCTTTCATGCTGTCCAGCCTGTTGAGGGACTCCCATATAAAAAAAACTTAAGGGGAATGACCTGTACTGGGTGGCCATGCTACTAGACCCTCGGTATAAGCACAAAGTGGTGGAGATGTTACCAACTCACCTGAAGGCAGAAAGCGTGCAGCACTTGCAGAACAAGCTGGCAAGTATGCATTACAGTGCGTTTAAGTATGCAAGTATGCTTTACAGTCACAGCACCACGGAATAAAGGTACCAGTGTCAGTAATCCTTCTCCCATGTCCACGCAGGAAAGGACAGGACGCTCCAGCGATCTCATGGTGATGTTGGACATGCGGACATTCTTTAGTCCAATGCTTCGCCATAGCCCTTCCGTATCCACCCTCCACCAATGCCTCGAGCCGCTGGGTAGCCGACTACCTGGCCTTAACAGAAGTCATTAAAATATAACCTTTATTAATTAATTATTAAAAATCCTTTTTTCATATTTGTTTCCATTTTATAATGCATAGAAAAACCCCAGATTAGATCTCTGGTACTGTATTGAGCATTTGCACTAATACACAATTTCAGTGATCATGCTCTAAGACCTAAATCTGAGTAAGGTGCTTTTTCTTACTACATATAGTTAAAAGACCCCCCACCAATCTTGGGGGGTCTTTTAACTATATGTAGTAAGAAAAAGCACCTTACTCAGATTTAGGTCTTAGAGCATGATCACTGAAATTGTGTATTAGTGCAAATGCTCAATACAGTACCAGAGATCTAATCTGGGGTTTTTCTATGCATTATAAAATGGAAACAAATATGAAAAAAGGATTTTTAATAATTAATTAATAAAGGTTATATTTTAATGACTTCTGTTAGGATCAATTGTGTGTATAATTAAAAATCAGATTCGTGTATTGTACCTGGCCTTAAGTCTGGATGTAGACACTATGAGCAGCGATGAACCCCTGGACTACTGGGTGCGCAGGCTTGACCTGTGGCCAGAGTTGTCACAATTTGCCATCCAACTTCTGTCTTGCCCTGCCTCAAGCGTCCTGACAGAAAGGACCTTCAGCGCAGCTGGAGGCATTGTCACCGAGAAAAGAAGTCGCCTAGCTCACAAAAATGTTCAGTACCTCACCTTTGTCAAAATGAATCAGGAATGGATCCCGGAGGGCTACTGCCCGCCAGAAGACTGCAGTGGGTTGCAAAAGTATTCGGCCCCTTGACGTTTTCCACATTTTGTCACATTACTGCCACAAACATGCATCAATTTTATTGGAATTCCACGTGAAAGACCAATACAAAGTGGTGTACATGTGAGGAGTGGATCGAAAATCATACATCATTCCAAACATTTTTTACAAATAAATAACTGCAAAGTGGGGTGTGCGTA
This sequence comes from Hyperolius riggenbachi, assembly GCF_040937935.1. Taxonomy (NCBI): domain Eukaryota; kingdom Metazoa; phylum Chordata; class Amphibia; order Anura; family Hyperoliidae; genus Hyperolius; species Hyperolius riggenbachi. The sequence continues at coordinate 175,813,290 of NC_090650.1, forward strand.
ATTATTCGGCCCCCTGAGTCAATACTTTGTAGAACCACCTTTTGCTGCAATTACAGCTGCCAGTCTTTTAGGGTATGTCTCTACCAGCTTTTCACATCTAGAGACTGAAATCCTTGCCCATTCTTCTTTGCAAAACAGCTCCAGCTCGGTCAGATTAGATGGACAGCATTTGTGAGCAGCAGTTTTCAGATCTTGCCACAGATTCTCAATTGGATTTAGATCTGGACTTTGACTGGGCCATTCTAACACATAGATATGTTTTGTTTTAAACCATTCCATTGTTGCCCTGGCTTTATGTTTAGGGTCATTGTCCTGCTGGAAAGTTAACCTCCGCCCCAGTCTCAAGTCTTTTGCAGTCTCCAAGAGGTTTTCTTCCAAGTTTGCCCTGTATTTGGCTCCATCCATCTTCCCATCAACTCTGACCAGCTTCCCTGTCCCTGCTGGAGAGATGCACCCCCGAGCATGATGCTGCCACCACCATATTTGACAGTGGGGATGGTGTGTTCAGAGTGATGTGCAGTGTTAGTTTTCTGCCACACATAGCGTTTTGCATTTTGGCCAAAAAGTTCCATTTTAGTCTCATCTGACCAGAGCACCTTCTTCCACATGGTTGCTGTGTCCCCCACATGGCTTGTGGCAAACTGCAAATGGGACTTCTTATGCTTTCTGTTCACAATGGCTTTCTTCTTGCCACTCTTCCATAAAGGCCACCTTTGTACAGTGCATGACTAATAGTTGTCCTACAGACAGAGTCTCCCACCTGAGCTGTAGATCTCTGCAGCTCGTCCAGAGTCACCATAGGCCTCTTGACTGCATTTCTGATCAGCGCTCTCCTTGTTCGGCCTGTGAATTTAGGTGGATGGCCTTGTCTTGGTAGGTGTAAGAACGGAACAGAGGCGCCAGCAGAATAAAAATAGTCACCAATTAAAACCAATTAAAATGTTGGTGGCGAGGGTGGACTCGTCTCCCCAACAAAAAAAACACAATCGCTGTGTATGTTACTACAATTTTAATCAATTTAGTAAGTACTCCAAAAAATAATGCAACGCGTTTCTCGGGTCTCAAGCCCGCTTCATCAGGCACAAATGTAAACAGGAGTAACTGAAATAAAAACATATATAAAAAAGAGGGAGACATACAATATAATATAAAAAAGGATTATAAAATATACAGTACACAAGAATACGATAATACGAAAATGCAGTTAAAAATTGTGGAAAGGCGCAAAAAACAGAAAACGCAAATGCAGCATAGTCTTGGAATCTGTTCATACAGACAAGCTGCAGCAATTAAACCAACAATATATGACAATGACACAAGTATTTGTTTGTTCATATAAAAACATGTGTCAAGATGACAATATGTATTGGAGCAAATGTGTATTATGTGCTCCATGCCACAAACTATAAACTATATTGCCACTTGGTATCCCTTCATCATTAATAAGTACTTACTAAATTGATTAAAATTGTAGTAACATACACAGCGATTGTGTTTTTTTTGTTGGGGAGACGAGTCCACCCTCGCCACCAACATTTTAATTGGTTTTAATTGGTGACTATTTTTATTCTGCTGGCGCCTCTGTTCCGTTCTTACACATTGGAATCCACCTGGTGGATGGGTGATTATACCCCTTTTTTCTTCCTACGGAGAGAGACTTCTTTTAGCCTGAGTGGGGACAGGTCTAATTTCCCCATACGTATTGGGAGTGGTTGCCTGAGTATACATCTCATCTATTATTTACACGCAACTGGTCCAACAGTAACACACTATTGGGGGCTCTCGATTCTTTTTTATTTCCTTGTCTTGGTAGGTGTACAGTTGTGCCATACTCCTTCCATTTCTGAATGATCGCTTGAACAGTGCTCAGTGGGATGTTCAAGGCTTTGGAAATCTTTTTGTAGCCTGACGAATAATTATGCACACACCACTTTGCAGTTATTTATTTGTAAAAAAAATGTTTGGAATCATGTATGATTTTCGTTCCACTTCGCATGTGTACACCACTTTGTATTGGTCTTTCATGTGGAATTCCAATAAAATTGATTCATGTTTGTGGCAGTAATATGACAAAATGTGGAAAACTTCAAGGGGGCTGAATACTTTTGCATCCCACTGTAAGTCAGTCCCCACACACAGCATCTCTGCCTGCACGCCATGTGACTGCCTGCCCCAAGACTAAGTCGCTCCCCACTCAGCATCTCTGCCTGCAGGCCGCTTGACTGCCTTCTCCGCCACCACCAACAGGGTCCAGGACTCCCGGCGTATTCCTGAATTTTTAAGGCCGCTGCTAGCTTCAAAGTTCGCGAACCTAAAATTGGAGGTTCAAGCCATCTCTATTTGCCACCACAGACTGGTGCAGTGCTGGGATCGCCTTGCTGGAGAAGTAGTGGCGGCAGAGGAGGGAGCTGTGGAGGGAGTAGAGGAGGCCACTGAGGACTGGCTGGCCTCACCAGTCTCAATGTTGGAAGTGGGAGGTCTGGAGGGAGCAGTGCATTTACGCTCTCCTGCTGCTGCTGGATGAGCAGTAGGGCACTGTAACGATAAGTGTCAGCAAGTAACAGAGTTCTGATTATCAGGTGATCTGCAGTATCACCTATAATATAGAAATATACCTGATTATATGGTGATCTGCAGAATCACCAATAATACAAGTATACCAGAAGCTAATGTATAGCAGGTATAGTGCTTGGTGCAACAGTAGTACTGATTGGTTAGCTATACCTCACCAGAGGAGCTGGTGGGCACAACAGTACAGAGCCTCTCACCAGAGACAAGGGCCTTCTGGTGAGAGTAGAGTAGTCAGACTAACCGAGTTGGCAACAGACAGACAGATACAGTACCAAATCGGAAGGCAAAGGCAGGAAGGTATAAACAGGCAGAGTCAGCAACAAGATCAGATGGGCAGAAGTACAAAATCACAGATCAGAGGAGTGGTCAGAATGAGCAAGAGTCATACACAGATAATAACAGTATCTCAGTTATAATTATAGCTATCAACAATCCTAGCTCTGTGTGAAATCCCTGGTTTCCTCCCGGCACGCCCCCTCTCATCAGCCAATGAGGAGCGGTGGACGTCTCCTCTTACGTAAGCCGACCGGCCGGTCAGCTTACGCGCCTCCTCCCCGCATAAATGTCCTTTCTGTGCGCACATGACAATGCAACCTTATGTGCTGCTGATAAACCCGTCCTCGGTGTGCTAGATGCCCGAGGCACGGATAGCCTACTAGGCAGGGAGATGGAGGCAGCTGCGGTGGTATCGCTGTTCACCGCAGCTGTCTCTTCTACGTTTGTTACAGTACCCCCCCTTGAGGCGTGGACTCCGAACACGTCTTGCCTGGCTTCTCTGGATGCAACTCATGAAACTTTTTCCTAAGTTCCTCAGCATGCAAGCGATAAGTCGGCACCCAAGACCTCTTCAGGCCCATACCCCTTCCAATGCACAAGGTACTGTACCGAGTTACGCACCCGACGGAAATCCAAAATCTGCTCAATCTCATACTCAGGTTCACCATCAATCACCACGGGGGGGGGGGGGGGGGAGAGGAATCCACATGCACAGCCGGTTTCAACAGAGACACATGGAATGAACTTACACCTCTCATACTGGATGGTAGTGAAATGACATAAGTGACCTCATTGATCTTTTTAGAAAAAGGGTATGGACCTATAAATCTGGGACCCAATTTTGCAGACGGCTGTTTCAAGGCCAGATGCCGGGTTGAAACCCACACCAGGTCTCCTGGTACAAATTCCCATTCTACTGGCCGCTTTTTATCTGCCTGCTTTTTCTGGGTTTGGAAGGCCTTTTCTAAATTCTTTTTGTAATCATCCGCTCAGCTGGCTGCACAGGCAGACAGCTGTTTGACCATTCCTTAAGTCTGTGGGATGCAGGTCTCTGGATAAGAGACCTGTCTTTGCTTTGCAAGCTTCAGACCTGCTCTGCTGAGGAATTTGCATATACTGATTATGCAAATTGCCTAGTCGCCTCCCTTGAAGGCTTGCAGCATAAATACCATATGATCCCACAATCCTTGGCTGGTCATCATGGTTTGTTACTGTTGAAACACTCCTGGAGTTTCAGCCTCGCTATTGTTTGCTAAAGATTATCTTAGAGTATTCCTGGGGACTGCATTAGGCATCCCTCTTGTACAGTCAGGTTGTATTATTTGTATTGCCTGTTCTGTCTGCTGTTTGTCCTTGCTATTGCACTGTCGCCAGCTGTTGGCGATGGTGAATCGTTTGCTCCAGAACCTGGATCACACTTACTCTGGCGGAAAGAGCAGTGGATCCTGCTAAGCTCTGTTTCTGTACTTGGATCACACTTGCTCTGGCGGAAAGAGCAGTGGATCCTGCTAACTCTGTTTCCCTACTTGGTTCACACTCGCTCTGGTGGAAAGAGCAGTGGATCCTTCCTGTCCTGTCCCTGAACCTAGATCGCACTCGCTCTGGCGGAAGAGCGGTGGATCTTATCTGACCTATTCCTGTTTCTGTTCATTTGTCTGTCTGGATCGCACTCGCTCTAGCGGTAGCAGCGGTGGTTCCTTTTGAACTCTGTCTGGGAGTGTAGGCCAGAGCTGCGGTTGCTGCTGGCTGCTCCTTCTCTCTGTCTTGTCTGATACGAACGCTTGCTGTAGGCTCGGTGGGGTAACCGTTAAGCAAGCATTCGCGTTTTCTATTTCGTGTTTGTGTGGCGTTGGTTAGTTAGGGTGGCGTGCTTGTCTCTGTTGCGCTTATCGTGCGGAGACCGCGCCGTAAACGCGTTCACTGTTGCGAATGAGTGCGGTGTTCGCGTTTAGCTAGCGTTTGTTATTTTCCTTATCTTCTCATTGTTTTTTGCTGTGCCTTTGCTACTCTCGTGCTCTGTCTTGCTCACTCTTGTGTCACTTCCGGCAATCGCCTCTCTCGCTATTGCGTTCTCACTTGGTTTCCATTGTTGTGTGTTCACCGTCGCAGGTTGGCGACGAGATTGGTGGACATACATACATTCCTTCTCTGTGCTTATTCAGCCTTGTGTCGCTGTTAGCAATCACCATCTCTTGCGATTGCTTTCCCACCTGATCTTTACGGTTGTGTGTTCAACGTCGCTGGATGGCGACTAGATTGGTGGACACACATACACCCTGTCGCTGTGCTCTCTCTCTTTAAGGGCTATCTTGCCCTGCATTGCTTTCCCTCGTACAATTCCTATCTGGCATCTGTGGCTGTGCAGCAGATCTGTTCCTCTGCACTCCACGGCTCCATCTGCCGGCAGGAATTCCCCTCTACATGTGCATTGCACCTTTTGCTGGGTTCTCTCAGATTATACGCTTGTGGAGGATTTCCGCTGTGTCAGCGTGCATCCTGTGCGCTGACCACGGAAACAATTGTTACACTTTTTAAACATAATCCAAATCTCCTTTAATGCTCCTTGCCAGTCTTCCAAAGCCGGAAAAGGAGAAGAGACCACTGACAACGGGGAAAATTTGGGCGATCTCCCCGTTACCACCTGAAAGGGAGAAAAGCCTGAGGAAGAACTTTTCAAGTTGTTATGCGCAAATTCTGTGAATGGCAAGAATTTTGCCCATTCCAATTGTGCATCAGCCACATAGCATCTAAGGAACTGCTCTAGTGACTGGTTAATCCTTTCAGTTTGTCTATTGGTCTGTGGGTGGTAGCCGGAGGAAAATGACAGGTCCATCCCTAGATGATGACAAAATGCTCTCCAGAATCGGGACACGAACTGAACTCCCCTATCTGACACTACATTCTCCGGGATGCCATGCAACCGGAAAATGTGCTGAATGAAGAGATCTGCCAACTCTTGGGCAGAGGGGAATCCGTCCAGTGGAACGAAATGAGCCATCTTGCTGAACCTGTCGACTACCACCCAGATGACCGTTCTACCCTCGGACCTGGGGAGTTCCCCCACAAAGTCCATTGACAAATGGGTCCATGGTTCCTTAGGCACTGCCAATGATTGCAGAGTGTCCGCAGGAGCCTGACAAGACGGTTTGTTCCTGGCACAAACGGAACAATCCTTCACAAATTCCTTGCAATCTAGAGCCAAGGATGGCCACCAGACGCATCTGGATAGCAGCTCCTGTGTCCGTGCAACCCCAGGATGCCCTGCATTCTTGTGCGCATGAAATAACTGCAAGATCTGTAGACGAAAGGGAAGTGGCACAAAAAAAAACCCCTCAGGTTTCCCCTCGGGAACATCTTGTTGATAGGGGCCTAGAGTGGTGGACCAATCTTCCCAAGTCTCAGTGGCCGCCAAAACCACTTTCTTTGGAAGAATGCTCTCAGGGGTTGGTGACTGCATTGTCTCAGGCTCAAAACATCTGGACAGGGCATCTGCTTTGACATTTTTACTACCTGACTTGTAGGTAATAACAAATCTGAATCTCGAGAAAAATAGGGACCAACGAGCCTGTCGGGGAGTAAGTCTTTTAGCCCCTTCGATGTATTCCAAATTTTTATGGTCCGTATAGACCGTAATCACATGTTCTGCCCCCTGGAGCCAATGGCGCCATTCCTCAAATGCGAGATTAATGGCCAGAAGCTCCCTGTTCCCGACATCATAATTTTTTTCAGTGGGGGAGAATTTCCGTGAGAAAAATGCACAGGGGGCAACCTGCCTTGATAACCAGAATGTTGTGACAGTACAGCCCCCACCCCAACCTCTGATGCATCCACCTCCACAATAAAGGGATGAGTGACATCCACATGCCTCAAGATAGGAGCGGAGCAAAACAACTTCTTTAATGATGAAAAGGCAGAGTGTGCTTCTTCTGACCAGTTATAAGTATCCACCCCTTTCTTGGTGAGCTTAGTGAGAGGTGACACTACAGAAGGGAATCCTTTAGTAAATCTTCTATAATAGTTGGCAAAGCCTATGAATCTCTGGAGTGCCTTCAACCCCACGGGTTGTGGCCACTCCAGAACGGCAGAGACTTTTCCGGGGTCCATAGAAAGCCCAGAGGTAGAAATGATATACCCCAAAAATGGAACTTCAGGCACTTCAAAGAGACATTTTTCTAATTTAGCATACAAGGAATGCTGCCTAAGTTTTTTCAACACAAACTTTACGTGTTCCCTGTGTTCTGTCAGATTAGATGAAAAGATCAGTATATCATCCAAATATACCAGAACAAACCTCCCCAAGACTTCTCTGAACACCTCATTGATCAACTCCTAGAAGACAGCAGGAGCGTTACACAATCCGAAGGGCATGACAAGGTACTCGTAGTGCCCGTCGGGTGTGTTAAATGCCGTCTTTCATTCGTCACCCTCCCTTATGCGTACCAGGTTGTATGCTCCTCTTAAATCGAGTTTAGAGAAGATACTAGCATTAGTCACCTGAGAGAACAAATCATCAATGAGAGGGAGTGGGTAATGATTTTTTATGGTAATCTTGTTCAAACCCCGATAATAGATACAGGGGCGAAGCCCATCATCCTTTTCCTGGACAAAAAAGAACCCTGCTCCGACCGGAGACTGAGAATGACGAATAAACCCTTTGGCCAGGATTTCCTTAATGTAATCCCGCATAGCAATGTTTTCAGGACCAGAAAGGTTATACAAATTACCTCTAGGGGGCATACATCTTGAATTTAACTCAATGGAGCAGTCAAAACTTCGGTGTGGAGGAAGTTTGCCTGCCGATTTGGGATAGAACACATCCGCAAATTCTGCATACTACCTAGGCACCCCCTCCACCTGAACCTTGATGGCGCAAACAGCAATTTTCTCCATGCAATGATGATGACAAAAGGCTGACCAGCTTAACAACTGGCTGGAACTCCAGTCAATCTGAGGAGAATGCTTTTGCAACCACGGCATCCCAAGGATCACAGTGGAGGTTGCCATTTGAAGCACAAAAAAACTGTAATTTTTCTTTATGTAATACCCCTATATGACACAACAGTTCGGGGGTCTGAGAGAGAGGCTGTTTACACTGCAGAGGGGAATCATCCACTGCTGTCACCAAAATCTGTCTCTTTAATGGGATTAGGGGAATCCCTAATTTCTTAACAAAATCATAGTCAATAAAATTGGCTGCAGAGCCCGAATCCACAAATGCTTGAGTGGACAAAACTTGACCTTCCCAGTTGATAGAACAGGGAAGGAGTAACCGATTATCTGTTAGAGGTAATGCTGGCTCGCCTAGGGTAGTACCTCTAACTACACCTAGGCGGCAGCGTTTCCCAACTTCTTAGGGCAATTCTGAACAACATGACCCTTTTCTGCACAGTATAAACAGAGTCTCTCTGACCATCTTCGGTTCTTCTCTACCTCTGATAACTTTGAATGTCCGATTTGCATCGGTTCATGCAGAGGAGGAGGAGGTGACTGAGAGACATTAGGGACAGACCTCACAGAATATCTCCCACGAGTCTGCCTATGATAACGAATGCGGACAATCTTTACCGCCAATGCAATCACTTCATCGACAGTTTTGGGCTCTGGATGAGCTAGGATGACATCAAAGACTGGGTCAGATAACCCCATTAAGAAACAATCCAATAAAGCAAACTGTCCCCATCTAGCCGACACCTCCCACTTTCTAAATTCTGCAGCATAAGTTTCCACTGTGTTACGTCCCTGTCTGAGGGTCCTTAGCTTCCTTTCAGCAGTGGCTGCAATATCGGGATCATCATATATGATAGCCATAGTCTTAAAAAACTCCTGAACTGAAGATAATGCTTCATGACCACTAGGAAGACTGTATGCCCATGTCTGTGAATCCCCTGATAATAGGGTTCTAATGAGGGTCACCCTCTGACTCTCTGATCCTGAGGAAATGGGTCTCATCTCAAAGTAAGAAAGGCAACGATTTCTGAAATTCTGAAAATCAGATTTATGCCCTGAAAACTTTTCAGGAAGAGGCATTTTTAAATCTACAACTGAAGGGGACTGCACTGGTGCGGTTTCAGGCTGGAGGGTCTGTACAACTCCAGCCAGCTGGGTGATCTGAGTCTGTTGGGTATTGACCAGCACGGTTAAATTATTCACCGCTGTGGTCAAAGCCCCAACTTGGCTACACAGTGCATCCATAGACATTTTGGTCTGCTGTTCTGTAACGATAAGTGTCAGCAAGTAACAGAGTTCAGATTATCAGGTGATCTGCAGTATCACCTATAATACAGATATATACCTGATTATATGGTGATCTGCAGAATCACCAATAATACAAGTATACCAGAAGCTAATGTATAGCAAGTATAGTGCTTGGTGCAACAGTAGTAGTGATTGGTTAGCTATACCTCACCAGAGGAGCTGGTGGGCACAACAGTACAGAGCCTCTCACCAGAGACAAGGGCCCTCTGGTGAGAGTAGAGTAGTCAGACTAACCGAGTTGGCAACAGACAGACAAATATAGTACCAAATCGGAAGGCAAAGGCAGGAAGGTATAAACAGGCAGAGTCAGCAAACAGATCAGATGGGCAGAAGTACAGAATCACAGATCAGAGGAGTGGTCAGAACGAGCAAGAGTCATACACAGATAATAACAGTATCTCAGTTATAATTATAGCTATCAACAATCCTAGCTCTGTGTGAAATCCCCGGTTTCCTCCTGGATCAAAGCACACCGGATCTAACTAAGGTCTGAGCGCTAACACAAAGTATTCGCAACAGCAGACAAGTTGCAAGTGATACTGCAAGGCTTAAGAAGCCGAGGAGACTCCTCCGGCACGCCCCCTCTCATCAGCCAATGAGGAGAGGTGGACGTCTCCTCTGATGTCCGCCGACCGGCCGGTCAGCTGACGTGCCTCTTCCCCGGATAAAGGTCCTTTCCGTGCGCGCGCGCACGCGACATGCCTGCGCAGACATTGAATTCTGTCTATATAAAGGAGGTTAAATGCTTTTGAGTTGGGGGGCTTTCGAAGGACAAGCAGACATTCCGTCTGTTGGTGTAGCCAAGTATTTCCCCTCCAAGGTCGCTGAGGTCCCCTGATCTTCTCTGGGTGATGCTGCAATACTTCGTAAGAAATAATATTGATATTCACTAATTACTCAAATACAATGTAACTATGATTCTGCAAGCCTAGATAATTATTATAACAGAATTGTAGCTCAATAAATATTATTGAATCTTTTTCCTCATGTTTTGCTGCAATTCATTTTACCCACTACGGTGGTGAGCGAAGTTAGAGGGTTTAAAAACCCTTCCCGTGAGGCAAAACATAAATTGGCGCTGCGAGCAGTCCTTTCTTTTAAAAATCACTTTGAACCTCTTGAATTAAGTTGATATTTCACTTGGGGGTTCCCATGTGCACCGGGAGTTCAAAATTCAAGAAAAGTCAGAAAAAGGTTCAAATGTGAATATCTCTGTAATGGTTATAGTTATGGCAAAAATTCCAACAGGGATGTAATGGTTAGTCTTCTAAGGCTTATTTGCACCTGTTGGCATTTTGCCAAAAGTTTCAAAGTTGAATATCTTGAGAACTGACTGTGGTATTTCAATATTGTTTAGTTAATAGTTTGCAGTTTGCCAACAGTCACTTTTGGGTAAAACCCTGCCCACTTGGCAGATTGCCAAACATTTTAAAATTGATAGGTAGATTCAGGCTCTGTCCCGGGGTAGGCTGAGCGTGTCCATTGGTGTGGACGCTTGGTTATTGGCCCGGGAACCCTGGTCTACAGTTAGCGTGTACTGTGAGTGAACCACTTGAGGCCGAAACTAGGACTGTGATACCAGGCCAAAGCTTCCTTAAAGGAATACTTAAGTCAGGGAAAAAAAATGACATTTACTCACCTGGGGCATCCCTCAGCTCCCCGAAGCTGGATGGTGCCCTCGCAGCCCCGCTCCGATCGTCCTGTCCCCGCCGGCGGCTACTTCCGTTTCGGCGACAGCCGCCGACAGGCTGGGAACGCGGCTGATTTTCCGCGTTCCCAGCCGCTGCTATCACTCTCTATGCTGCTATAGCGTATATATAGACGCTATAGCAGCATAGAGGGTGATAGCAGCGGCTGGGAACGCGGAAAATCAGCCGCGTTCCCAGCCTGTCGGCGGCTGTCGCCGAAACGGAAGTAGCCGCCGGCGGGGACAGGACGATCGGAGCGGGGCTGCGAGGGCACCATCCAGCTTCGGGGAGCTGAGGGATGCCCCAGGTGAGTAAATGTCATTTTTTTTTCCTGACTTAAGTATTCCTTTAAATGCTCTTTGGGATCTCAGTGAAAGCAGCCCTATTGCACGGGCCATTGGGAGAACCTTAAAGACAGGGAGTGGATGAGCGAGAGGAGACGGTCCTATTGCCTACCGAAAGGTGAGAGATCCAAATGTTGGATATTACTGCATAAAAGCACGAATATGAGATGGTGCTTTTTTAGTATTTATTAAATTATTATAAACAGGTTTATAAGACCTGATACAGTACCTATAGGGCATGTCAATTTGACACTTGTGTTTGTAGCCTTTTTCCCTAGTACCCTGACTTTCGGTCTGTGTTTGTCCTCTTTTGTGTTTAAACGGTGCACCGAACACCAATTTCTTTTTAACCTCCTTAGCGGTAACCCCGTGTGTGACACGGGGTAAGCCGCCGTAGGGTGCCGCTCAGGCCCTGCTGGGCTGATTTACATAATTTTTTTTTGCTGGACGCAGCTAGCACTTTGCTAGCTGCGCCAGCACCCCGATCGCCGCTGCCGCGCGCCCGATCGCCGCTATCCGGTGCGGTGCGCGCCCCCCCCCCCCAGACCCCTGCGCTGCCTGGCCAATCAGTGCCAGGCAGCGCCAAGGGGTGGATCGGGTCTCCCAATGACGTCCCGACGTCGCTGACATCGGTGACGTCATCCCGCCCCATCGCCATGGCGACGGGGGAAGCCCTCCAGGAAATCCCGTTCTTTGAACGGGATTTCCTGATCGCCTATCGCCGGAGGCGATCGGCGGGGCTGGGGGGATGCCGCTGAGCAGCGGCTATCATGTAGCGAGCCCTGGGCTCGCTACATGATTTAAAAAAAAATAATTAAAAAAAAACTGCTGCGCTGCCCCCTGGCGGTATTTTTCATACCGCCAAGGGGGTTAATATATTGGAATGGCCTATTTATCCGAAGGGCTACCATCTATTGACTTTTTTACTAAAGAGGCTAGGGAGACGTTCAATGCTGAAGATTTAGCAAGTGATATTGAGGGGGAATCTGGGACTAATAATACGGATATCGAAACTGTGTTTGTTGACATATTCAAAACATACAAAGAATTCATTAGATCCTCATGGGAGGTAGCCTCCTTTAGTATTTATTTAAAAGAGCAGATTACAGTAAGAGGTCTGCGGAACTTGACGAAATTGCATTCTCATACTGACGATACACATTTCTTGACTGGTTGGGATGAATTAAAAACTAGACAGACGTTGGAGCAAATGAAATATTTACACGACTACGAACTTAAATTTGCGGAAAGAGTCAGAGCTAAACTAACACAGGAACAAAAAATACTCTTAGAACTATCCGGACATCCGGACTTTGAAAAATTTGAAGCAAAATTAGAAAGAAAAGTTAGTGCATACACTGAAGAAATCAAAAGTAGAAAACATAAGAAATTCCTGAGAGATAGCTCTGATTTCAAGAACAAACAGATTTATACGTGGGCAGAAAAACCTAAAATACCAATGACTGGTAGTGACAGTATCACTGCATCCGATATAGAAACGCAATCGTGGAGCGAGACAAATACCTCCAGTCATCTATCACCAAGAACACGCAATAAAAAGAAAAAACATCCCCCACGGGGTCCACGCAACCCCCCCAAAGGATCACCCAATAGAAATCCCAAAAAACAACAGTCTTTTTTAGACCAACCCCCACCCTCTCCCAACTCACAATGTGTAGACCCACAACAAATAAAAACGAAACAGGAGCAACATGTCCTAAGAGATTGAAAACAATGGGGCTATACGGGACAGAGAAGGGGTGGCCACAAGAGTTACACACATCAGCGGTGACTACCACACAATTAAGGGTAGTAAATCTGTCTTCTACAGGCTTTATCACCTGTAAAAGAATCATTGTTAATTAGAGGCTTGTCCTTTGTACCCACGAGTAAATTTTGTGCATTTGACTGGGTCAAGGATGTCAACCTTTTTGCAAGAAAACTGGCATTAGTCAAGATGTTTGAAACAAAAGAGACAAAACAGAAAGCAATGGATAGACAGGAGAGAGAAGCATTGGAAGCATTACAAGAACTATTAATCGAGAATGATAGTGGTACTCCTTCGTTAGCACCACCTAGTGGCACAAAATCTAAGAGTAAATTTTGCCCTTCCCTATCGCAGTATCCTCAGATTTACACTTTTGTTGATATGGTGACCAGAGCACTCAGGAGACTTGAAAATGATACCATGCTTGCCCCCATACATGATAATTTGAACAAAGATGAAAGGAGAGCCTTTGATGCTTTGAGAAAAAATGATAGTCTCGTAATAAAACCAGCAGATAAGGGGGGGAATGTGGTTGTCATGGACAGGGATATAATATAAATCACAAATTAGGCTTAGCAGCAGTACATTACTTTCTTAAAACGAGGACCCGACATTTCGAATCACACAACCGTTTGCTACTTGATCTCCTTGAATTCATTTTGACACATAATGTATTCCTCTTTGGGAGGCGTTTCTACCACCAGCTCAGGGGCAGTGCTATGGGGACGGCTTGTGCCCCCTCGTATGCCAATCTGTTCCTGGCCTGGTGGGAAGATGTGCATGTTTTTTCTGAGGATCTCACCTTTTTTACGTCCCATAATCTGTATTGGGGGAGATTTATAGACGACGTGATCATACTGTGGGATGGACCAAAAGAGGTGTTTATAGACTTCGTGGAGATATTAAATTTGAATCAGATTGGGATGCATTTCACCTATGAGATTGATACCAGCACTATCAATTTTCTAGACCTTAAAATTACGATTGATAAAGGCAAAATACAGACTGAGATCTTTCGGAAACCGACATCTACGAATTCCTTGTTAAGATGGGAAAGTTCCCATCCTAGTTCCCTACGTAAGAGCATCCCGATTGGCCAGTTCCTCCGGGCTACTAGGAATTGTTCTACGTCAGAGTCATTGGATAAGGAGTGTCTATTCCTTAGACAGCGGTTTAGACAAAGAGGTTTTCCTGACTATGTTATCGAACGGGCATACAAACGTGCCTGTGAGGTGAGACTCCTCGGGAGGAAACTCTGAGGGATAATAGGAAAGTGTTGAGACAGGAACAGCAAACAACCATAAGAGAAAGTCCCAAAACACCTCGTCTCATTGGGACCTTTACCCATGATTCACACAAGGTTTTTTTAATCATTAAACATTATGGGCCCATTTTACAAAAAGACAAGGATCTCTCTAGGTATCTTCCAGATACCCCGGCCATAACCTACAGACGATCACCTAATCTAAGAGACATCTTGGTCCACAGTACGTATGCCCCACGCACGGCCCCAAGAGAAACTTGGCTACCACCAAAACCGATGGGGTCATTTAGATGCGGCCGATGTAAAGCATGCAAATATATGCCTACTATAAAATACTTCACAGTTCCCACGAATGGTAGAACGTTTAATGTGCAAACATTCATTAACTGTGAAAGCAAGGGGTAATATATGGGGCAAGGTGCCCATGTAATTTATGGTATGTGGGCAAAACAACGAGACAGCTGAAGGATCGTGTGTTGGAACATGTTGGTGACATCAAACATAGAAGAGAAACCTCTGTTGCCAGACATATGAACCAATTTCACCCAGCAAAACGTTTTGAGATCCAATTTTGGGGGATACAGACATGGAAAAGGGATTTTAGAGGTAGGAACTTTGATCAGAGACTCACCCAATTAGAATCCAAATGGATCTATCGCTTGGAGACCATTTCACCAAAGGGTCTGAATGAGAATTTCAATCTCGCTTGCTTCTTATAGTCCCCAATAGATATGGGACAATGTCTAACTCTGGTCTCAGCGATATGTGTCGAAACTGGTAATATGGGTATATATCCAATTATTCTTCTACTCATGGACCCGTTTCCATGATGAATAAAGGTTGTTTATTGATTGTTTTTTCCCCCTTGGGGGATCCCTAGAATATCCTCCACAAACACACATAGGATCACACCTAAATATAGTCAGGTTTATTACCTGCATTAACCTACTAATGAAGAAAAAAACTAGATCTCCCCTGCTAATACTTGGCCCCAGTTGTTCTCAGGTCCATATTCCCCATTTATGCATTATGTTCCTGATATAAACTATTCTGTCGAACAGGACGTAGGATTGCTATGTAATTTGTTATGTAAACATTGCCCGCACGCTCTGGGGCGCCATGGCAACAGGGGAGGGCCCAGCTCCAATGGGAGGTCCTGGATCCACCCCCTCCGTGTGTCTGTCAGCGTGACCTGTTTGTGCGTACTGCGTACCCTATGACGCATAGAATTGTATGGCACACGGATGGGATACGGAGGAAATGACGCAAGTGGAGCGCAGACTCCACCCCTTCCCTCCGTGGATGGAATGCATACAGCGTCCACCGCCCGCACCGGGCTATCCCTGCCCTTATACGAATCCCATTGCCAGGTAAGGGACCATATGGGGCTAGTGCCTTTGGGGTCTATCCGTATAGACATGCGGGACCCCACAGTTTATTGGATATACGATGGGGCCTGCGAATATACTGGTGGACGCGGCCTAATGGGCTAAAACTTCCCCTTCCTGTCTCTTCAGTATAAATATGGCAGCTGAACGCAGCATACTCAGCTCTGATAGGGGCATTGATATATGGGGGGCATGCTGTTATTTTAATTTTGTGGTGATTGTGTATTATGTATAGCACCATGTAACATATGTATAGCACCTTCTGAAGAAGCCTGTGTGGTGAAATGTGATCTCATTATGGTTTTTCTATGTACAGCACTATGCACAATTTATAGCACCTTGTAAATAGCCTCCCCAACGGGGTGTGTATATGGGATCAGGACTACTGAGGGGTTCGCTAGGGTGATTCATTGTATCATAAGCTAGTGGCCACACTCAGATCCCTACAACCTCGAGCAGTGATTCATGCAGTCTAGTCTGTGGGATAGCTACACCCCACTTATATACAGTCATAAGTGGAGGGGGATCAGCAAGGACCCCCATAGTACATGACTACTACATCCAAATGTTGGATATCGCTGCATAAAAGCACGAATATGAGATGGTGCTTTTTTTGTATTTGATAAATTATTATAAACAGGTTTATAAGACCTGATACAGTACCTATAGGGCATGTCAATTTGACACTTGTGTTTGTGTCCTCTAGATGTAGATAAGACTCTAGAGGAGATCCCTGTTAAAGCGGGTGATGTAGTTGTTTCCTCTAGACGTAGATAAGACTCTAGAGGGGATCCCTGTTAAAGCGGGTGATGTTGTTGTTCTCACTAGATGTAGATAAGACTCTAGAGGGGGTCCCTGTGAAAGAAAATCCCATACTCTTGATGATAAAACAGGGATGGGAAACAAGGGACCTGACCATGAATCTCAGCTCTTCCTACTAAGTTTTTTTTTTTTTTAACACAGTCTGTGTCTTTGTTGCGTAGATTTCGGAGTATATTCTCCACAGAAACTGGAGTCCTGTGGTTAAACTTGTAACACAAATTCCTTAAAGTGACAGTACCCGACTGCACTGGAGGAGTTGAAATGGTAATATAATCTGGACAAAGACAGGTGGGTTAACTTTGTTGTTTCTAGTGAATGCTTTATATGGTGAATCCGTTATAGTGAGTCCTCATTAATTGTGTATTCATATGTCTGGTTTTGTTTAACTGAATGCATAGAGGAACGTTTGAAAAACATTTGTGCATGGGTGGTGAGTGCTCCTAAGAAATGTGTGCGAGCCAGTAAGTGTTTGAGATTCTGCTCTCCTCAGCTGGGGACGCTTGGCAAGCATTATTTTTCATTCAGGGGTACATGCTGTAAAAGACATTAACCTTTAACTCTTACTTCATGGGATATGTATCTTGTTTGATAAAATAAAAGGTTAAAGAGGTGAGAAATAGTAACGCAACTTTCTTGTGTGTGTGTGTGTCTCTTGTTTGGTGCAAAACTGTGAGTGAACTATTCTTTTAAGCTTGTTACTGAAGTCAGTGTTGAAATAAAATGAATGATGATTGGGCAATTATAGACCAGCAAAGAATATGGCTGATTATTTTGGATTCTGCTAGAATTTCAAAATCTCTGCAAATGCTCACATTTTGGTTACAGGGTTAAAGCGGACCCAAACCAAACATTTTTTTAATTTAAAATATTTAGTTGCACCACTCTGATCCACACAAATATAAATAAACACTCCTTCAAGCCTATGAGCATTTCAGTGCATGCTTTTCACCCTTTTCTTTTCATAACTAGGGTTATACAGGTGGCAGCCATTAGCAATTCCTCCATTGCCAGACACCACCTACTCCAGCATTTTGCCGGATTCTGTCCCGGCAATATGAAAGGAAGGGAGGGGTTCCTCCAATAAATGTAAAATATTTTATATTTGTCATCATGCAGCTGAAAAAAGGCTGCTGTAACGATTGCGGAATTATCTCCGTGGTCAGCGCACAAGATGTGCGCTGACACTGCGGAAGTCCTCCACAAGCGTATAAAACGACAGAACCCAGCTTTGGTGCAATGCACCTGTAGAGAGAAAGTGAGCACAGAGACAGAATGTGTGTGTGTCCACCAATCTAGTCGCCACCCGGCGACGGTGAACACACAACAGCGGAAACCAAGAGGGAACGCAATCACAAGAGTGGCGATTGCCAACAGTGACACAAGACCGAGTAGAGACAGAGCACAAGTGTAGCGAGAAAGACACAGCAAACAACAATGATCAGAACGCCAAGGAAAATAACGAACACACTCGCTAAGCGTGGTCGCTGCACGAAAAGCGCAACAGCAACAAAACACTGTAATCGTGCAGTCTCCGCACGAAAAGCGCAACAGAGACAAAACGCGCCAACCCTAACTAACCAATGTAACACGAAATGAAAAGAGATCACGAACGCTTGCTAAACGGTTACCTCACCGAGCCTACAGCAAGCGTTCGTTCCAGACAAGACAGACAGAAGGAGTAACCAGTAGCAACCGCAGCTCTGGCCTACATTCCCAGACAGAGTACAGAAGGAACCACCGCCACTACCGCTAGGGCGGATGCGATACAGACAGACAGACCGACAGATGGAGCAACCAGTAGCAACCGCTGCTCTGGCTTGCACCCCTAAGACAGTACAGAAGGAACCACCGCCACTACCGCTAGGGCGAATGCGATCCCAACAAACAAAACGATTTCCTGTCGACCGCCGCTGGCGGCAAGACAATCGCAACAGATAGACAGACAAGGCAATACAGATAATTACAACCTGACTACGCTAGAAGGAATGCTAGTGCACCCCCAAGGAATTACTCTAAGATAATCTTAGCAAACAATTAGCGAAGGCTGATATTCCATGTACGTTACCAGGAACAAACCTCTATGACCAGCAGGGAATTCTGGGAGCAAAAGGTATTTATACTGCAAGCCATCAAAGGAAGCAGCTAAGCAATTTGCATGACAAGTAGATGCAAATTCCTCACCAGCAGAGCAACTCTGAAACTTGCAGAGTGAAGACAGGTCTCCTTTCCAGGGACCTGCAGAACTCAGACCTACAAAATGGTCAAAAAGCTGTCTTTCTGTGCAGACAGCAGAGCGGACCATTACAGATACTATTTATTATTATAATTTAGAAAATAGATTTTATTACTGAAATCTTGTATTTTTAGTTTGGGTCCACTTTAAATGTGATTATTCTGTTGATGTTAGGGTGATATCTGTGCCAGCAACTTTTCCCCTGGTTCCCTTGTTTTCTAGCTGTAATTGTGCAGGAGTGAAATTGTTTACCTGTTGAGCTAAAAGCTAGATTAAACGAGACTGTGTGAAAGAAATAAAATTGTATGTGAAGTGGCAATGTAGCATGAAAATATTGCATAGTTAACACTGAAAAACACAATCTCTTTATATAATATGCCTGTGTCTCTGCGTCTGTTATGTCCCTGTGTCAAAGTGTTGTTTTGTTTTGTTTTTTGCGCTGCGCATGTGCAGGGAGGGACGCAGAGACATTGAGGAGCGCTGAGAGAGGACGGGGCCAGAGGCGCCGGGCTTGTGTGCGGCGGTGTATGAGAGCATGCGCACGGTGGGTGCGTGCGCGCAGCAGGTGCACGCATGCACAGTGAAAGGCCTAGCTAGTTTTTAAACGGGCTAAGGTCACTAGTTACTAAATGAGATTTGTTTGTCACGCAGAGAAATGCCTGGTTTCTCTAGGGTTGAATGTTGTACTGAGTAGCTGAATGACATAAATGGCAGAATGTGTTGACGATGAAGTGTGAATTGAGTTGTTTCAAATGAATTGTATGAAGTTTGGTTTGAGACCGTACTGATATAGAGTGTATTATATGTTCAAGAATACCTCTGTTAAAGATGCTAGAATGTATTCATATTCTAGTTTAGAATGATACAAACAAACTGTGAAGAGAACAAATTTTATATATACCAGAATTAGTGTTGGGCGAACAGTGTTCGCCACTGTTCGGGTTCTGCAGAACATCACCCTGTTCGGGTGATGTTCGAGTTCGACTGAACACCTGATGGTGTTCGGCCAAACCGTTCGGCCATATGGCCGAACTAAGAGCGCATGGCCGAACGTTCCCCGAACGTTCGGCTAGCGCTGTGATTGGCCGAACGGGTCACGTGGTTCGGACCCGAACGCGCTCTGATTGGCCGAACGGGTCACGTGGTTCGGGTAAATAAATACCCGATCCACGTCATTTCTCCGCCATTTGTCTGTGGGTTTAGCTTTGGGTAGGCAGGCAGGGTAGTTATCTCTCCAGCCAGGCTAGCCAGGGTCCCCCCAGTCATTGTGTCGCTGCTGGGAACAGTAGTACACCGCTCACCCACACTATATAGCATTGTGTTTACTGCCACTCTGTGTACACCGCTCACCCACCACTGTATAGCATTGTGTTTACTGCCACTCTGTGTCTCTGCTGGGAACAGTAGTACACCGCTCACCCACCACTGAATAGCATTGTGCTCTGTATCGCTGCTGGGAATAGTAGTACACCGTTCACCCACCACTGTATAGCATTGTGCTCTGTGTCACTGCTGGGAATAGTAGTACACCGCTCACCCACCACTGTATAGCATTGTGCTTTGTGTCGCTGCTGGGAATAGTAGTACACCGCTCACCCACCACTGTATAGCATTGTGCTCTGTGTCGCTGCTGGGAATAGTAGTACACCGCTCACCCACCACTGTATAGCATTGTGCTCTGTGTCGCTGCTGGGAATAGTAGTACACCGCTCACCCACCACTGTATAGCATTGTGCTCTGTGTCGCTGCTGGGAACAGTAGTACACCGCTCACCCACCACTGTATAGCATTGTGCTCTGTGTCGCTGCTGGGAATAGTAGTACACCGCTCACCCACCACTGTATAGCATTGTGCTCTGTGTCGCTGCTGGGAATAGTAGTACACCGCTCACCCACCACTGTATAGCATTGTGCTCTGTGTCGCTGCTGGGAATAGTAGTACACCGCTCACCCACCACTGTATAGCATTGTGCTCTGTGTCGCTGCTGGGAACAGTAGTACACCGCTCACCCACCACTGTATAGCATTGTGCTCTGTGTCGCTGCTGGGAATAGTAGTACACCGCTCACCCACCACTGTATAGCATTGTGCTCTGTGTCGCTGCTGGGAATAGTAGTACACCGCTCACCCACCACTGTATAGCATTGTGCTCTGTGTCGCTGCTGGGAATAGTAGTACACCGCTCACCCACCACTGTATAGCATTGTGCTCTGTGTCGCTGCTGGGAATAGTAGTACACCGCTCACTCACCACTGTATAGCATTGTGCTCTGTGTCGCTGCTGGGAATAGTAGTACACCGCTCACCCACCACTATATAGCATTTCTGTACTGCCACTGTACTGCTGCCAGTCAGCGTGTACTTTAAGGATAAGTGAAATGAAGAAGAAATCCTGTGAAAGAGGGAGGGGCAAGGGAAGAGGTGTTTCCCCTGATGGTTCACATACAGGCCACAGTGGAGCACCGAAGAAAACCCACTCAATACCGCCCATGTTGTCCAGGAAATCAATCCTCACAAATCCAAAAAAACAGGACCAGATAATTAATTGGATGACCTCTCAAGCGTCCAGCAGTGGGTTAAGCAGCCCCAGCACATCACGCACGAGGTCCGAGTCCTCAGCCAGTTACAAGGAGCCAGTGGGCACAAAGCTGACACAACCGGCAGCGACACCACGCACACAACTGCCAAATAACCAGTCCGAAGAATTTCCTCAGGACACAATGGGGTATTTGCAGGAGCTATTCCCAGCCCAACAAACTTCCACCTTTCAAAGGTCAATGGAACAGCCAGAAATGTTGTGCCCGGATCCACAACCATTTACTGTGGGAAATGCACCGCGCACTGAAATGCAAGGCGAGTCCGAGGACTTTAAAACCCAAATCCCAGAGCAAGTTGGGCAGGAGGGGTTTCAATTGCAGGAGGTCGGCCAAGAAGATCTGGAAGACGATGTTGGAGTGAGCTGCGCAGAGGTTGTTCTGGGGAGCTCTACTCCACGGAGGCGGCCCGCAATCACATATGACGAGTTTGAGGAGATGGAAGAGGAGGGTTTGGACAATGTGGACACAGACCCAGATTTTGTATGTGAAGGAGAACATCGCCGTCGTAGCAGCACAGATGAGTCTGTTGAAGAACCCACTGCTGCACGCGTTCGCCTTGTGCCACAAGGTAGGCGGCGCGAAATTTCAGGCACCACAAGCATGGAAGTTCAAGTGAGACGCAAAAGAGGCGCAAACAGAAATCACCAGCAAGGCAGGTGCTCCAAAGTCTGGCCTTTCTTTGAAGACTGCAGTGAGGATGGTACCATGGTGATTTGCAAGGTGTGCAAGACCCGCCTGAGCAGGGGGAAAAATATTAACAACCTCTCCACCACCAGCATGACCCGCCACATGGTATCCAAACATCCCACTCTGTGTGCAAACGCGGCAGGACAGGGTACCAGCAACACTGCCTCCCTTGGGGTCACCAGACTCACCACCAGACCCTCCTCAGCAGCAGCAGTAGCCCAGCCATTGCGTGGTTCACAACAACATTCACAAACATCAGACGACGCTGACACTGTCACTTTCCGGAATAGTGCTCTTGAGGTCTCCCAGTCTTCATCAAACACAACAACCAACAGCCCTTCAGTGTGCAGCCCTACGGTTCAGTTGTCTGTCTCTGAGATGTTTGAGCGCAAGAGGAAATTGCCAACAAATGACCCCCGGGCCGTGGCACTAACAGCCAGCATAGCCAAGCTTCTGGCCTGTGAAATGCTGCCATATCGAGTGGTGGAGACAAACAGCTTCAAGGGCATGATGTCAGTGGCCATCCCACGTTACGTGGTTCCCAGCCGCTACCACTTTGCGCGCTCTGCAGTGCCTGAGTTGCATGAGCACGTGGTCAGCAAAATAACCTGAAGCTTGAAGAATGCTGTTGCCTGCAAGGTTCACCTCACCACTGACACCTGGACGAGTGCGTTCGGCCAGGGTCGATACATCTCCCTTACCGCGCACTGGGTGAACCTTGTGGAGCCTGGCAGCGATTCCTCACCTGCTACGGCGCGGGTGTTTCCCACGCCACAAACAGCTGCACTGCCGTCCCTCCCACTGGATAACAACAGCAGCACCTACCTCTCTGACTCCTTCTCCTCCAACGCATCTCAAAGCTGTACCTCATCCGGAAACGCTAACCCAGCAGCAGTAGGATCGTGGAAGCAGTGCAGCACAGCTGTTGGCATGCGTCAGCAAGCGTTGCTGAAGCTGATCTGCCTTGGGGATAAGCAGCACAGAGGGGAGGAAATTTGGAGGGGAATAAAGACGGATTTGTGGCTGGCACCGCTGGACCTGAAACCGGGCATGGTTGTGTGTGATAATGGGAGTAATCTCATTTGCGCTTTAAGGTTGGCTAAGCTGACACACATCCCTTGCCTGGCGCATGTGATGAACCTAGTAGTTCAGCGGTTCCTGAGGACATACCCAGGCGTGGCCGATCTTCTGTTGAAGGTGCGACGAGTGGCCAAACATTGTAGAAATTCCAGTACTGCTTCGGGGGCACTAGCCAAGATGCAGGAGCGCTTCAATCTCCCCCACCATCGCTTGTTGTGTGATGTCCCTACGCGCTGGAATTCTACGCTGCACATGATAGCCCGCTTTTGCGAGCAGAAGAGTGCAGTGGTCCAGTACATGACGGCGCAGTACCGAGGCGCATCCGGACAGCTGCCAAGCTTCTGTGGATCCGATTGGGCCAACATGTTGGACCTCTGCCAAGTTCTCCAAAATTTTGAGCAATCCACATTGCTTGTGAGCAGTGACAACTCTTCAGTCAGCATTACCATACCACTGCTGTGTTTACTGAAGAAGTCAATGTTGAAAATCAAGGAAACAGCTGTCATGATGCAACTGGGGGAATCTGAAGGAGAAAATGATCAGCGTGATGATACCAACATCAGGCCATCTGCCTCAGGAAACGCTGGCCCCAGCAGCTATGACGAAGAAGAGGAGGAGGAACAGCTGGAGTTGGAGCAGGAATTTCATGCCACCACTGACGAGGGCCAGAGCAGTGCACGTTGGACTTCCACAATTCAGCGCGAATGGTCAGCAGAAGCAGACCAGGAAGAAGGTGACGACTATGATGCATCACAACTATCACAACGCTCACAAGAGGATGATGAGGATTCTGGCAGGACTCTGGCACACATGGCTCAATTCATGCTAGACTGCATTGAACGCGACCCACGCATTGTGCGCATTCTGGACAACACCAATTACTGAGTTTATACCCTTCTGGATGCACGGTATAAACACAATGTTCCAAAACTGCTTGAAGAAAGAGTCAGACAGGTCAAAATGGAAGAATACCAGCAGGCCCTTGTGGAGACTTTAGAGAGGAGATTGACATCCTCCCCCTCCTCTAGCCAGTTGTACGCCGACAGACTGACTTCCGCAAACCCAGGACGACCAGGAGGGCAGCAAACAACACAAGCCGCAGCTAGTGCCCAAAAGGGAATGGTATCGGCAGTGTCCTTGGAGTGGGAAAATTTTCTGACACCCATGCAGCAGCCCACAGAACAGCAAGTGTGCAGATCCACCTCCAACACCGATCGCCTGGAGAAGATGGTCAAGGACTACATGTCAGATGGCGTAGCTGTGTTGAACAATCCATCTGCACCCTTCAACTATTGGGTATCGAAGCTAGACACCTGGCACGAACTGGCAATGTACGCAATAGAGGTGCTGGCTTGCTAGGCAGCCAGCGTTATGTCGGAACGCTGTTTCAGTGCTGCCGGAGGCATCGTCACAGATCGGCGTATCCGGCTCTCCACAGAAAATGCAGACCGTCTGACTCAAATTAAAATGAATCAATCCTGGATTGGAAACGACTACGCAATACTCCCGGACCCCAACCAAGTAACATGAACAATGAACATCTGTGATGGGTTAGCGTTTCCGGTCCCTGTTTATTAAACCTCTCATCTGTATTACATTTATGACTGCATGGCGACAAAATGCATTGCTATCCGCACGCTTCTTGTCCTGATGCAAGGCCTGGGTTGCGCCTGAAAGCGTGGCCTTCTCCTCCTGCGCCTCCTCCTGTTCCATCACGTGTGCTGCTGCTGGGTTAGCGTTGCCGGTCCCTTTTTACGGAACCTCTTATCTGTATTACATTTATGACTGCATGGCGACAAAATGCAT
The DNA here is from genome assembly GCF_040937935.1 of Hyperolius riggenbachi. NCBI lineage: Eukaryota > Metazoa > Chordata > Amphibia > Anura > Hyperoliidae > Hyperolius > Hyperolius riggenbachi. The sequence goes on from NC_090650.1 coordinate 175,838,067, forward strand.
TCCTATCCGCACGCTTCTTGTCGTCATGCAAGGCCTGGGTTGTTGTGTCTCAAAGCGTGGCCTTCTCCTCCTGCGCCGCCCTCCTCCTGTTCCATCACGTGTGCTGCTGCTGGGTTAGCGTTACCGGTCCCTTTTCCTGGAACCTCTTATCTGTATTACATTTAGGACTGCATGGCGACAAAAAGCATGTTACCTGTGCAAAGAAAAATGACATTTTCCGTATTTAAAAGACATTTTTTCCTTTGAAACTTTACAATCAATTTTCTCAAAAACTATAAGCTCTTTTTCAAATATTTTTTTTCCTCTTGTACCCACTCCCAAGGTGCACATACCCTGAAAATTTGGGGTATGTAGCATGTAAGGAAGCTTTACAAAGCACAAAAGTTCGGGTCCCCATTGACTTCCATTATGTTCGGAGTTCGGCGCGAACACCCGAACATCGCGGCCATGTTCGGCGAACGTTCGCGAACCCGAACATCCAGGTGTTTGCCCAACACTAACCAGAATCTAGCTGATGGGGTGGTAAAAGCTAGGATGGATTTAAGTTTTTAGGGGAGGACACTGTGTATAAACAGGCCAAAGAGTTGTATAGCCCAGGTTCTCCTGAGGGCCCTTTTACACAGTGGCGTAGCTAAGGAGCTGTGGGCCCCGATGCAAGTTTTACAATGGGGCCCCACAAGCACTCGATACATAACAATTGATACGGCACACCAACACCTGCCAATGGCAACTACAGTGTCAGAGGTGCAAGAAGGGGATGGGGAGCTGTATATTAATGATCACTACTATTCAAAGCATCTATAGAAGGGATTTATTACCAGCACAGGACCAATAGAGAGCTAATACTGTAGTTGGCCCTCTGGCCCAAGGGCCCCGATGCAGTTGCTACCTCTGTACCCCCTATTGCTACGCCCCTGCTTTTACACTTAATGCTTTGGTATGCATTAGTACGCATACAGTTTTGTTGTTTTTGTTTTGTTTTTTTGTTTTTTCCCCCAATGGCAATGCATTGTAAAAAGGCTTCAATTTTTCAGTGTATAGTGAGAAAGAGGCCATAGGGGAACACGGACACTGGACTATAGATCAGTTATTTCGGTTACAGCAGACAGCTGCTGATTAAGTGTAAAGGGACTTTATTTGTAGAAAGGGAAGCCCTTCAGTAAGGGGTGATGAATATTTTGGTTCTACTAATGTGGTAAATGTTGGAGACAAAATTTGGGTTCAAGGACCGACTGGTCCACCAGATAAAGCTGAAGTAGTTGCTGTAGGGAAGAAAAACTTTATTGATAATTTTGTTTGGAAAAGAGCAGTGGGAGCATGTCCCGCAAGAAAAATGTTACTTTCAAGAATGATTTATACTTGTTTGTACTTTTAGATCAATGTCAAGCATGTCATATGCTCAGTCTCCTTGGTATCGCGTTGTTGGTCACTTTGAGGGTTGGAGCCTGAACTCCGGGTACCAAGCTAGTGCCTATAAATTAAACTGCTTCCCAATGGATGATGATAAACCGAACAAAGATCAGTCCAATCGGGAGTGCTGAGCTGGAGGCTGCTGTACAGTTGCTAATTTAATACTTCCTGGAACTGTGTGGCAGGTGCCTAAACTTGCTAAAAGACCACATTATCCATGTGTACTTCAATTGGGTGATGAAAGACTTCCTTTCACCTGTGAAAAGATGGGACAACATGCCCAAAAGACTGTTCTACATACACAGATAACTTTTCCTCCTTCAAAGACTTGTCCAGAGGGCTGAGTCAAACGAGCTTGGTATGACACCTTGCTTGGTGGCTACGGTTCTCTTACTGGAACTCTTAATGGTTTTGATATAGAGACACTTGCTAATAGATTACATAATGCTGGAAGTAATATCAATGATGCTTTGACTTTGCAGGCTAAATGGATGCCAACTATATATCATCCTGCAAAAATATCTGCAGGTGTAGATACCATGACTAGTGATGGGCCGAACCTCCGATTTTAGGTTCGCGAACCGGGTTTGCGAACTTCCGCGGAAGGTTCGGTTCGCGGAAAAGTTCGCGAACCGCAATAGACTTCAATGGGGAGGCAAACTTTGAAAAATAGAAAAAATTATGCTGGCCCCAAAAGTGATGGAAAAGATGTTTCAAGGGGTCTAACACCTGGAGGGGGGCATGGCGGAGTGGGATACACGCCAAAAGTCCCGGGGAAAAATCTGGATGTGACGCAAAACAGCGTTTTAAGGGCAGAAATCACATTAAATGCTAAATTGCAGGCCTAACGTGCTTTAAAACATCTTGCGTGTGTATACATCAATCAGGTAGTGTAATTAGGGTACTGCTTCACACTGACGCACCATACTAACTGTGTAACGCACCGCAAGTTACTAGCTGTTTGTGTAGTGACGGCCATGCTGGACTACTGCGCAACATGGCGAGATTGCTCCCTCACTCAGTGATGTCAGGTAATGTGTGACTGCCTTCTCAACTTTCCATGGCATTGTTAAAAAGCTTACGTTTTGTTTTTAAATTACATTTTCTACTTGCTGTGTACTTGTTCAGTACCGCTACAATGAGAATCCTATGGAGGCGGGCAAGTCTGGCATTGTGACCCCGGGTAATGGCCGGGGAATGAGGGATGGAATCCGGTGTGGAGCCTGAGCAACGGCTACCACTACACATCCAATGAGGGCAGCAGTCAGGCATGCACGCCCTCTCCGAGGTAGTGACCAAAAATAACAATACAGGAGGACTATCGAGGGCTTTCTGTATTTGAAATGAAGGTACTTTAAATCCGTTAACGAGAACCAGTTATGGTGGGCAAAGATGACACCACATTCCTTTCACGAGAATCATATGGAGGCGGGCAAGTCTGCCATTTGTGACCCCGGGTAATGGTCGGGGAATGAGGGATGAAATCCGGTGTGGAGCCTGAGCAATGGCTACCACTACCCAGGCAAGGAGGGCAGCAGGCAGGCATGCACGCCCGCCCCCGAGGTAGTGACCAAAAATAACAATACAGGACTCAGGAGGACTTTTGAATCAACTTTAAATCCTTTAACAGGAATCCATTATGGAGGGCAAGTCTGCCATTGTTTGTCACCACGGGTAATGGGCGGGGGATGAAGGTTGGATTCCGCAGTGGGAGCCTGCTGAGACCCATGCTGTAGCTGCCCTGACCGTGCTTTGCAGACCAGGCATCTGTGATCAGATGGACCCTTGACCCAGCGGAAGACAAACCAAGTCAAAAGCATTTGCCAAGAATGTTTTACGGAGGGCAAGTTTTTTGCCATTTTTTTCAATTGTTTGAAACTGTAGATGGTTGTATTTTTAAATTGTTTGAAACTGTAGATGGTTGTATTTTTAAATTGTTTGAAACTGTAGATGGTTGCATTTTTAAATTGTTTTAAAATGTAGATGGTTGTATTTTTAAATTGTTTGAAACTGTAGATGGTTGTATTTTTAAATTGTTTGAAACTGTAGATGGTTGTATTGCGTTCCGGAGTTGGAGCCTGAGAAATGGCTACCACCACACATCCAGGCAAGGAGGGCAGCAGGCAGGCATGCACACCCGCCCCGAGGTAGTGACTAAAAATAACAATACAGGACTCAGGAGGACTTTTGAGGCCCTAATTGTAATGAATCAACTTTAAATCCTTTAACGGGAATCCGTTATGGAGGGCAAGTCTGCCATTGTTTGTCACCACGGGTAATGGGCGGGGAATGAAGGTCGGATTCCGGCCCGAAGTGGGAGCCTGCTGAGACCCTTGCTGTAGCTGCCCTGACCGTGCTTTGCAGACCAGGCATCTGTGATCAGATGGACCCTTGACCCAGTGTGAGAAAGCGCAGGGAAGCAGCCGCCTCACGTATCCCTGCTCAAACCAGCAGTCCATGTGGGCCCTACTCCTCCTCCTCCTGTCCTGGTGGATAGTCAACCTGAGTTTGAAATAGAGAAAATTTTGGACTCACGCATTGTCCAGAACTCGGTACAATATCTGGTACATTGGAAAGGGTATGGCATTGAGGAGAGACAATGGGTACCGGGGACTCGCATGCATGCGGACGAGTTAAGGAAGGAGTTTCATGCCTTACATCCCGAGAAGCCTGGTAGGAGCTGTCCGGAGTCCACTCCTCGGGGGGGGGGGGGGGGTACTGTGAGACAGCGCAGGGAAGCAGCCGCCTCTTCTCAGCGTGAGGTGGCTGCTTCCGTAAACAGCATTTTGGAGCACGGAGGAGCAGCCGCCTCTGCCCAGCGTGAGGCAGCTGCCTCCGTGCAGGACATGGCGGAGCGCGGAGAAACCACCGCGTTGGATGCGGCGGTTAGCGCGCATGGCCCCTTTGCTGTTACACCGCAGAGCGGTGTTAGTGTGGCTGGGACACCTAGTCTCTCTAGCTTTAGAATGACGCACGCGTGCGCACTGAGGCAGGGATTATATGCCAGCCAGAAGTAAGTCAGCTGACCAGGCTGGTCAGCTGACACTGGCTCCACGTCTCATTGGTCCAGCACTTAGGGAGGTGCTGGAGAGATGCCTATGTATATATACAGCCGGCTGTTCAGTTGCTGGTTGTCTGGCGTTGCAAACACAACGTGGGAGCACTCAGACCCTTAGTCAGATCCTTAAGTGTGTCGGGACCAGCTGGAGCTGTAATCCTACACTTAGCTAGATTCTGTTGATAGCTTAAAGTACTAGTTTGATTGTGATTATCTGTTATGACCCTTTGCCTGCCTGACTATCCTCCTGAACTCTGATCTTGTACCTTGCCATTCTGATACTCTGTTGCCGAACCCCGGCTTGTCCTTAGACTCTGCTTCTGCCTCCTGACTTTGTACCTCGATATATCTGATGCCCTGTTGCCGAGCCCTGCCTGTACCTTAGACTCCGCCTCTGCCTTCTGAATCTGTACTGTATCTGTCCGTGTGTTTTCGACCTGGCTTGTCCGACCTCGAGAACCGACCTTACTGTTAGAGGCAGTTCCCAGTCCTGATAGTGACACTCCCCCTTGAGTGTCACTCTCATTCTGTCGTTCCTTCTCTCAACCTGACTCCTCCCACCTTGGAGAGTGCAGGTCTTCGGAAGGAATCCGTGCAGTACTCCTTACTGCTCTGAGGCCTAGTCCTCTAAAGTGTTACTGTTACACCAAACACTACACTCTACTCAGGTGTACAGAGGTTAGCTGGTATATCGGATTATCGGTGATACTGCAGATCACTTATAATCTGGTATATATCTGTATTCCCAGTGATACTGCAGATCACCGGTAATCAGATCCTCTCTGTGCTCCACCGTTCGTTACACCCAGCGGAAGACAAACCAAGTCGAAAGCATTTGCCAAGAATGTTTTACGGAAGGCAAGTTTTTTGCCATTTTTTTCAATTGTTTGAAACTGTAGATGGTTGTATTTTTAAATTGTTTAAAACTGTAGATGGTTGTATTTTTCAATTGTTTAAAACTGTAGATGGTAGTATTGCGTTCCGGAGTTGGAGCCTGAGCAACGGCTACCACCACACATCCAGGCAAGGAGGGCAGCAGGCAGGCATGCACGCCCGCCCCGAGGTAGTGACCAAAAATAACAATACAGGACTCAGGAGGACCTTTTGAGGCCCTAATTATAATGAATCAACTTTAAATCATTTAACGGGAATCCGTTATGGAGGGCAAGTCTGATGGTGCCTTCACTGTGATTCACCAGGTTGGTCTCAGGCAAGAATCTGTTATGGAGGTCAAGTCTGCCATCGTGACCACTGACCATGGCTAATGGCGGGGGAACCCTTCCTGGTGTGATTCCGGTCCGGAGTTGTAGCCTAACAAATGGCTCCCACCACACATCCAGGCAAGGAGGGCAGCAGGCAGGCATGCCCGCTCCGAGGTAGTGACCAAAAATAACAATACAGGAAGACTATCGAGGGCTTGCTGTATTTGAAATTAATGTACTTTAAATCCTTTAACGAGAACCAGTTATGGTGGGCAAAGATGACACCACATTCCTTTCACGAGAATCATATGGAGGCGGGCAAGTCTGACATTGTCACCACGGGTAATGGGCGGGGAATGAAGGTTGGATTCCGGCCCGAAGTGGGAGCCTGCTGAGATTCATGCTGTACCTGCCCTGACCGTGCTTTGCAGACCAGGCATCTGTGATCAGATGGACCCTTGACCCAGCGGAAGACAAACCAAGTCGAAAGCATTTGCCAAGAATGTTTTATGGAGGACAAGTTTGCCATTTTTTTCAATTGTTTGAAACTGTAGATGGTTGTATTTTTCAATTGTTTAAAACTGTAAATGGTTGTATTTTTCAACTGTTTGAAACTGTAGATTGTTGTATTTTTAAATTGTTTAAAACTGTAGATGGTTGTATTTTTCAATTGTTTAAAACTGTAGATTGTTGTATTTTTCAATTGTTTAAAACTGTAGATGGCAGTATTGCGTTCCGGAGTTGAAGCCTGAGCAATAGCTACCACCACACATCCAGGCAAGGAGGGCAGTAGGCAGGCATGCACGCCCGCCCGCCCCGAGGTAGTGACCAAAAAGAACAATACAGGACTCAGGAGGACCTTTTGAGGCCCTAATTGTAATGAATCAACTTTAAATCCTTTAACGGGAATCCATTATGGAGGGCAAGTCTGCCATCCATTCAAGTGCAAGTTATGCACTGACTGCCAGGTATAATGTGCAGTCACAGATGCAGTGAAAGGTATGCAGTGACTGCAAACAGCCGTTTGTGTAGTGACGGCCGTGCTGGACTGGTGCGCACCATGACGAGAGTGCAGGTGATGGTGGCTTTTCAGCCCATATGGTCGCCCGGCTGATGTAGCTGAATGACAGAACAGTGACTGTCTAGCTGATCAAATTTGGTCTGACCACAATGAAACAACGACCTTAATATCTTTGGTGTGCCACCCCAACCCGAGACACTCATATAGCCGGCGGTCATTGCTTCATTGTGATACGCAAGCCCCTTCACCCGGCAAGGTAATGATCACGAAGGGGGATGGGCACATGTACATGCCTTTTGTTTTTTTGTTGCAGCCACCTGCAGTTCAGCCAGAAAAATTAGGCAGGCATGTGCACGCCCCAGAAAAATTAGTACAGCGGCCGCTTCTAGCAGCATCCTTAAAAATTCTGGAATCCGCCTAGAGTCCTGGACCCTGGTGGTGGTGGCGGAGAAGGCAGTCAAGCGGCCTGCAGGCAGAGATGCTGTGTGTGGGGACTGACTTAGTCTTCGGTTGTGCAATAGTCCTCAGGGATCCATGCCTCGTTCATTTTGATAAAGGTCAGTTACTGAACACTGTCATGACTTAGGTGACTTCTCTTCTCAGTGACAATGCCTCCAGCTGCACTGAAGGTCCTTTCTGACAGGACGCTTGCGGCAGGGCAAGAGAGAAGTTGTATGGCAAATTGGGACAGCTCTGGCCACAGGTCAAGCATGCGCAACCAGTAGAGCAAGGGTTCATCGTCGCTGCTCGCAGTCGCAGTGTGTAATCCACACTTAAAGAGAACCCGAGGTGTGTTTAAAGAATGTTATCTGCATACAGAGGCTGGATCTGCCTATACAGCCCAGCCTCTGTTGCTATCCCAAACCCCACTAAGGTCCCCCTGCACTCTGCAATCCCTCATAAATCACAGCCGTGCTGTGAGGCTGTGTTTACATCTGTAGTGTCAGTCTCAGCTGCTCCCCGCCTCCTGCATAGCTCCGGTCCCTGCCCCCGTCCCTTCCCTCCAATCAACAGGGAGGGAAAGGATGCAGGCGGGAAATGGAGTTCTGCAGGAGGCGGGGAGAGCAGCAGACTGACACTATAGAGATAAACACAGCCAGCTCTGACAAGCTGTTTGTCAGCAGTATGGCTGTGATTTATGAGGGATTGCAGAGTGCAGGGGGACCTTAGGGGGGTTTGGGATAGCAACAGAGGCTGGGCTGTATAGGCAGATCCAGCCTCTGTATGCAGATAATATTCTTCAAACCCACCTCGGGTTCTCTTTAAGGCCAGGTAGTCGGCTACCTGCCGGTCCAGGCGTTGGTGGAGGGTGGATCCCGAAGGGCTACTGCGAGGCGTTGGACTAAAGAATGTCCGCATGTCCAACATCACCCCGAGATCGCTGGAGCGTCCTGTCCTTGCCTGTGTGGACTGGTGAGAAGGAGGAGGATTACTGCCAGTGGTACCTTTATTGCGTTGTACTGTCACATCACCTTTAAATGCATTGTAAAGCATCATTGACAGCTTGTTCTGCAAGTGCTGCATCCTTTCCGCCTTGTGTTGAGTTGGTAACAGGTCTGGCGTGGCCACCCAGTACCGGTCATTTCCCTTGAGTTTTTTGATACGGGGGTCCCTCAACAGGCTGGACAACATGAAAGAGGCCATCTGCACAAAGTCGGATCCAGACGTACTCTCCATCTCCTCTTGCTCTTCCACAGTGATGTCACGCAACTCCTCTTCCTCCTCCCAGCCACGAACAATACCACGGGAATGTGGAGCAGCAGAAGCTCCCTGTGACGGCTGCTGCGGTTGTTCTTCTGCCGCGGCCGCTGCCTCTTCCTCCTCTACAGAAACACCTTCCTCATAATCGTCATCCGAGTCTGACTCCTCTCCTTCCCCACACGACTCCTCTTCTTCCTCCTCCTCCTTCCCCCTCTGTGGTGCCGCAGGTGTCAAGGAAACATGTGGTTCGGATGGAAATCGCTCCCATGAATCCTCCTGCCGTAGCTGTTCCTGTTCCCGCTCCTCCACAGCTTCATCCACCACTCTACGCACAGCACGCTCCAGGAAGTAAGCGTAGGGGATCAAGTCGCTGATGGTGCCTTCAGCGCGACTCACCAGGTTGGTCACCTCCTCAAACGGCCGCATGGTGCTGCATGCATTTCGCATCAGTGTCCAGCTGTTGGGCTACAACATCCCCATCTTCCCAGATTGTGTCCTTCTACTGTAGTTGTACAGGTACTGGGTGACGGCTTTCTCCTGGTCTAGCAGGCGAGAGAACATGAGCAGGGTGGAATTCCAGCGAGTCGGGCTATTGCATATCAAGCGTCTCACCGGCAAGTTGTTTTTCTGCTGAATGTCCGCAAAGCGTGCCATGGCCGTATAAGACCGCCTGAAATGCCCACACAACTTCCTGGTCTGCTTCAGGACGTCCTCTAAGCCTGGGTACTTTGAGACAAATCTTTGCACGACCAGATTCAGCACATGTGCCATGCAGGGTACATGTGTCAGCTTTCCCAAATTCAAAGCGGAAAGGAGATCTCCAGCTGGTGCGGGGTAAGCCATTGCTCCACCTGTTTGTTAAAAGCAGCCAGGAGAGCTGCTCCAGTGTGACTCTCCGCTTTGAGGCAAGACATGTCTAAAATTGCGTGACACCATCGTACCTGGCATGCAGCGTAGGCTCTGGGGAGATGGGGCTGTGTAGCTGGAGAGGAAGAGGAGATGGCAGCACCGCTAGAGTTCAACTGACACTCAGCCGAGGAGGAGGAGGACGACAGCGAAGAGGATGTAGCTGGAGGAGAAGGAGAGGAGGTGGCAGGAGGCCTGCCTGCAAGCCGTGGAGGTGTGACAAGTCGGTCCGCTGCGCAGCCACGTACTCCCTGCTTTCTGCCATTGGTCACCAGGTTGACCCAATGGGCTGTGTATGTAATGTAGCGGCCCTGCCCGTGCTTGGCAGACCAGGCATCCGTGGTCAGGTGGACCCTTGACCCAACGCTCTTCGCAATAGATGACACCACTTGCCTGTGAACTGCACAGTACAGTTTGGGTATGGCCTTTCGTGAAAAATAAGTACGGCCTGGCATCTTCCACTGCGGTGTCCCAATGGCCACAAATTTACGGAAAGCCTCTGACTCCACCAGCTTGTATGGTAATAGCTGGTGAGCTAATAGTTCTGCCACACCAGCTGTCAGACGCCGGGCAAGAGGGTGACTGGCCGAAATTGGCTTCTTCCGCTCAAAGACTTCCTTCACGGACACCTGGCTACTGCTGTGGGCAGAGGAGCAGGAACCGCTCAAGGGCATAGGCGGTGTGAAGGAGGGTGGCTGTGAAGGTTCAAGGGAGAAAGCGGATGAAGACGATGCACCTGAAGGAGGAAGAGGAGAAGGAGGGTGGCTTGTCTTTTGAGGGGTGCTGCTTTTCCTCAGGTGTTCTTCCCATAGCTGTTTGTGTCTTTTCTCCAGGTGCCTTCGTAAGGCACTTGTCCCTACGTGAGTGTTGGCCTTTCCATGGCTCAATTTTTGGAGGCAGAGAGAACAGATGGCTTTGCTCCTATCTGAGGCACACACCGTAAAATATTTCCAAACCGCAGAGCCCCCCTGGGGTGATGGCACTACGGTGGCATCAACAGCTGACCTTGAAGGGCATGTTGGCTGGCTGGCCATAGCTGGCGATACATGGCACCGGACACTGCCCCCAGCTGTTTCTGAGGACGAGCTCCCTCTGCTTCTATCATGGAGTCGTCTCCTCCTACTCCTCTCTGGCTCCCCCTCTGAACTGTCCCCCTGGTCATCTCCTCTATTGGGAACATATGTGACATCCGTATAATCGTCATCATAATCCTCCTGCCCAGCTTCGCTTTCCTCAGACACCTCCTCAACTGCACCAACTTCAGGTGGTTCATCATGCCCCTCCTCACACGTTACGTCCATACTATCGCCACCTAACTTAGACGTATGAGGTGGTGTACCTGCGCCTTCTTCTTGTTGTTGCAGTAGTGGCTGTGAATCAGTGATTTCACCACCACCACCACCACCACCAAATAACTCCTGCGAAGTGTCAAATGCAGCGGATGTGGTGCTTGTTGTAGCACTGGTGGCTGCGGGCTGTGTTAAATACTCAAGCACGTCCTCACAATTTTGGGAAGTGATGGCACGTGCCTTCTTCTGAGCACTGTACTTTGGGCCAGGTCTGCACGAAATCACAGCAACACCACCTCGCACAGACCTGCCAGTGCCAGGTGGCCTTCCTCTGGGTCTGCCTCTACCTCTTCCTATACCTGGTTTGCTATATGCAGTGAGGTGAGTTCACTCAACCCAAACGTAGTTATATATGCAGTGAGGTGAGTTCACTGAACACAAAAGGTAGCTATGTGCAGTGAGGTGAGTTCACTCAACCCAAAGGTAGTTATATATGCAGTGAGGTGAGTTCACTGAACACAAAAGGTAGCTATGTGCAGTGAGGTGAGTTCACTCAACCCAAAGGTAGTTATATATGCAGTGAGGTGAGTTCACTGAACACAAAAGGTAGCTATGTGCAGTGAGGTGAGTTCACTCAACCCAAAGGTAGTTATATATGCAGTGAGGTGAGTTCACTGAACACAAAAGGTAGCTATGTGCAGTGAGGTGAGTTCACTCAACCCAAAGGTAGTTATATATGCAGTGAGGTGAGTTCACTGAACACAAAAGGTAGCTATGTGCAGTGAGGTGAGTTCACTCAACCCAAATGTAGTTATATATGCAGTGAGGTGAGTTCACTGAACACAAAGGTAGTTATATATGCAGTGAGGTGAGTTCACTGAACACAAAAGGTAGCTATGTGCAGTGAAGTGAGTTCACTCAACCCAAAGGTAGTTATATATACAGCGAGGTGAGTTCACTGAACACAAAAGGTAGCTATGTGCAGTGAGGTGAGTTCACTCAACCCAAAGGTAGTTATATATGCAGTGAGGTGAGTTCACTGAACACAAAAGGTAGCTATGTGCAGTGAGGTGAGTTCACTCAACCCAAAGGTAGTTATATATGCAGTGAGGTGAGTTCACTGAACACAAAAGGTAGCTATGTGCAGTGAAGTGAGTTCACTCAACCCAAAGGTAGTTATATATACAGTGAGGTGAGTTCACTGAACACAAAAGGTAGCTATGTGCAGTGAGGTGAGTTCACTCAACCCAAAGGTAGTTATATATGCAGTGAGGTGAGTTCACTGAACACAACAGGTAGTTAGATGCAGTCAGCTGAGTTCACTCAACACAAAGGTAGTTATATGCAGTGAGGTGAGTTCACTCTACAGAAAAGGTAGATATGCAGTGAGGCAAGTTCACTCAACACAAAAGGTAGTTATGTGCAGCGAGGTGGGTTCACTCAACACAAACGTAGGTGTATGCAGTGATGAGGTGGGTTAACTAAACACAACAGGTACTAGTAGTAGGAAAATGCAGTACTGGGTGGGTAGTACAATGTGCAGCTCCCTGTCACACACACAGGTAGTCACTGAATGTGCTGCTGAATGCTGGTGGGCTGCTGGCAGTGGGACACACACATTATGAATTAGCAATGCTGTCTAAGCAACACAAGTGTCTCACACACACAGGTAGTAGTCACTGAATGTGCTGCTGCAGCTGGCAGTGGGACACACAGTATGAATTAGCAATGCTGTCTAAACAACAGAAGTGTCAGTTTCAAACACAGAAAAAAAAATTGATCACACGAGCAGGATGAGCTCTGAAAAGAGCTTTTCTGGGGCGCTATTATAGCAATAAGATTCAGCTAAGCAAGCTAAGAAGGCAAGAGCCTGACTAATCTGTCCCTAGGAGAACAAGTCTGCAGCAGCTGTCCCTATTCTGTCTCTAGCAGGCACACAAGTGAGGCTAATGGCCGCCGGAGCCTGCCTTATATAAGGGGGGGTGGGGCTCCAGGGCTTAGTATTTCGCCGGATTGGCTACAATGCGCCTGCTGACTGTGATGCAGAGGGTCAAAGTTGACCCTCATAAAGCATTATGGGGCGAATCGAACTTCCGGGAAAGTACGCCTTCGCCGGCGAAGGCGAACCACCCGAAGTTCGCCTGGAACCGTTCGCCGGCGAACCGTTCGGCCCATCTCTAACCATGACTAACTCTTTGATTAATGCTTCATTATATTTTACTAATAAAGTTGAAACTTTCATTTTGCAGGGGGATATGGAGACCTCAGTTACCAAATTCTGGTCACCAATTATGCCTGAGGTGCCTAATTGGGCCTTTCATCTTACGCATTTACACAATATATTATTAGCTTACGCTATATTGTTTTATTAAACAAGACTCTTGCACAACATGTCATTGCTACCACAATTGTTTCAGGAGAATTAGTGAAAGTTGGATCTGCAATTACAGATGCAACCTCTCACCACTGGTGGGATATTTTTATGGCTTATTCTCCAAGTGTTACTAAAGTGTTGAACTTCTTAATTTATCCAATCTTAATTCTGTGTATTTGTATGATGTGTCGCTTTGACTGTGTCGTCGGTCTCGGGTTAGGTTTGCAACATATGGATCGTGAACACTAATCGAGGGCCGAATGAGATACAAAAGTGACATGAATGTCTGATTGATTGATAAGAGATTACTGTTCACGGTATATATGTTAGCTTCTTTTAATACTGGATGTTCTATGATGGTTCATTACAAGACTGGCAGTTATAATTTAAAATAACAAATTTGTTCATTCTCATCAAAAACTGGCTATGAGATATTTCTAATCATAACACTCTCATGGAGGATTGACCATGAGAGTGGTGCTATCTACAATGAGAACCATAATATTTTCATGGAAGACTGACCATGAGAATTTTTGCTATCTAACACTAGTCAAAATACTGTATGTGTGCAAGTTCTCAAAATATGTGTGCAAGTTATCTTGTCTTGTGACGCTTCTAAAAGCATGTTGTGATCACGCAGTCATGTGTCTTGTCTGCACAGGCGCACTATTAAAAGCACATGCCGATCACGCACTCTTATCTGCACAGGTGCATGGATGAAACATGTTCTGCGCCTGCGCAGACATTAAATTCTCTCTATATAAAGGAGGGAAAATGCTTTCGAGTTGGGGGGCTTTCGAAGGACAAGCAGACATGCCGTCTGTTGGTGTAGGCAAGTATTTCCCCTCCGAGGTCGCTGAGGTCCCCTGATCTTCTCTGGGTGATGCTGCAATACTTCGTAAGAAATAATATTGATGTTCACTAATTACTCAAATACAATGTAACTATGATTCTGCAAGCCTAGATAATTATTATAACAGGATTGTAGCTCAATAAGTATTATTGAATTTTTTCCTCATGTTTTGATGCAATTCATTTAACCCACTGCGGTGGTGAGCGAAGTTAGAGGGTTTAAAAACCCTTCCCGTGAGGCAAAACATTTGCAGACTGCAAAACTCTCATCGAGGATGGACAAATGGAAGTACTTTCTGATTGGGAATGTGAACACTCCCCTATGGCTAGAAAGGGATGCCTGCTGTCTCCCGCTGGTTTGGGGTTGCCTGGTGGTGGTGGTGGCTGAAGCAGCGGGGTGTGGCTGAAAATATTGGCCAGACAGAGGTTTTTGGACAGGAAAACAGAAGGGAAAGAGGCTTCAGCCAATCAAGCTGCATTAGTTAAGTCTGAGGTGGAAGTAAAGAAGCAAAAGACAACCCAGCATGCCCTGCAACTTTCTTTGTGCAACAGATGTACCAAATAAGTGCGGAATGATCTTTTATCAACAAGAAAAGTAAGAGTGATTTTTGCCTGGGTAGCATCCTTATTACCAGTTAAAAATAAATAATTGATTTTTTATTGTATGCCTGACAGTTATGCTTAAATAAAGCACTGATCTCCATGTTCGTACATGCAGGCAAACATGTAGGTGGGTGTTTGTAAACACAGAACATCGATCTCCATATTCAGAAATGTGGGTGGCCATGCGGGTGGGGGGAGACATCTGCTAACGTTCCACTCTGGCTGGCTGGTAAGCAGGCCGGCAGCGGGACACACAGCCCCTGACAGAACACACGCTGCCTGTGTTTTGTTATTGGGGCAAATACGGTTTGTTTACATTGCATGAGGATACTTGTTTTTTGTTTAAGATATTACGCTTATCTGCTGTGGCAGTCAGGTGACACAGTGGAGAGATCCAATTACAACTTGTAATTAGGCACAGATGAGGGGGAATTAGACAGGCTAAAATCTCTAAATACATACAGGATGCATTTCTCTATGTTTTCCTTCTGTCCTCTGCAAGAGTTCAGGTCCACTTTAAGGAAACACATAGCCATCACTAAGATTCCCCCCTGAAATTCCACCTGCACAGAGCAATTTCCTACCCTCGGCTTATACTCGATTCAATAACTTTTTCCAATTTTTTTCAGGTAAAAGTTGGGGGGTCGGCTTATACTTGTGTCGGCTTATACTCGTGTGTGTATATATGGTACTAAGTGATCATTCAATCAGTAAATATATGTCTGTTTTTTCCAAACAATCTGATTCAAGCAATATTGATCCAAATGTAAATTTACAATCTTCTTTTTTGAGTCTAGAGAATTTACTGGACAAAGAGTTACGTTTATGGTGGGACATTACCACTTTAAAACATTATGTAGCAGAAGGTATGATCCCAAGGGGCCTACGCATTAAGAAAATACCAACAACCATCTATTCAGATCGTTTTGTCATAGAATGGAACCAGGTCCTAACGGATTGCTCAATCCGCTTAATCAGGTTGATTGTTACTTATGAGGAACAAAAGCTAGCAGATATTAAAATTCAGATCTCCAGTGCCAGACGTGAGCTTGACCGATGTATTTCCTTTGATCATTTTGATGATCTCAATGCTAAAATGAAAGAAAATATCACAAAAATGGAGAACATCATCATGAACACAAAACGGATCAAGTTCCAGTTGGCTGATGGTGTAATGGTTAAGGGCTCTGCCTCTGACACAGGAGACCAGGGTTCGAATCTCGGCTCTGCCTGTTCAGTAAGCCAGCACTAAATCAGTAGGAGACCTTTGGCAAGTCTCCCTTACACTGCTACTGCCAATAGAGCGCGCCCTAGTGGCTGCTGCTCTGCTCTGGCGCTTTGAGTCCGCAAGGAGAAAAGCGCAATATAAATGTTATTTGTCTTGTCTTGTCTTGTCCTTAGGGACACTGGAGACTACAAGAATAATGTGGTATACGAATGGGGGAGGTGGGAAACGGTTCATAGATCACCGAGATCGATTCTTCGCAAACCAAGATATTCCAAGCGAGTCAGTTTTAGCTCAGCAGATAGTGCTGAATCCATGTCAGATGTCTCGGACACACGAGAAGATAGGGTGAGATCTGTCTTTTCTGGCACCCCAAAGGGGGCGGGGGACCAGCGTGGACAGGCCACACCAGAAACCCCTCACAAACATCCCACGTATTATCAACGATCCAAAAAGAGGGGGAATCGCAAACGCGGCCCCAAAGGGGGAGACGTACCAGAAGGGCAGGTTACAGGCAAAAGAAGATAACGAATAGAGCTGTCACTCTTCTTAATGTTATTAATCTTTCTGATGTCACATTATCTCAACTCCAACTATCATTGCTGTCTAGGGGCCTGTCCTATGCACCGTCATACCATTTTGATGTCTTTAATACCATGCTAGATGTGAATAAATTTGTGAGAAACCTAATGGTTAAAAAACATTTTCTGGATTCTGCAGCGAATGAGGGGGGGGGGGAGCTGGAGGCGGGGACAGCCCCGGGGCCCTTACTTCCGCGCCGGGCGCCGGGGGGGTCTCCCTGCCACAGGGGGTTCCCGACATCCTCGTGCCGGAATCTTTGTCCAGCATGAGTGATGCCCCGGCTCCCGGTGCGGCCTTGGGCCCCGTGGCCGTCTCGAATCCGCTCTTCTACCCAGTACAAGCCAGAACACCGGTAGTTGATACCTTTCAGGATCTTGTAGAAAAGGAATTTTTGCTAATTAAAAAGGTGCCTAGGGCAGTGTCAGACCTTACCACACAGGAACAGGAAGCTTTACGTTCCCTCCAGGAAAATAAATCCATTATCATAAGGAATGCAGACAAGGGAGGTTCGATTGTTGTTCTTGATTCGGAGGCTTATAGGGCAGAGGCCCTGCGCCAACTTAAGGACACCAATACCTATCAGGTTTTGTCTAAGGACCCTACCCCAAACTTTTAATCAGAACTTAAACAA
The DNA here is from genome assembly GCF_040937935.1 of Hyperolius riggenbachi. NCBI lineage: Eukaryota > Metazoa > Chordata > Amphibia > Anura > Hyperoliidae > Hyperolius > Hyperolius riggenbachi. The sequence continues at coordinate 175,854,921 of NC_090650.1, forward strand.
TTAATTCAATATGGAGTTTCTCTGGGAGTTTTTACAGAACGGGAGGTCAAATATTTGGTGGTTGAGGCGCCCACTGTGCCGATTTTTCATCATTTGCCAAAGGTGCACAAACCGGACGTTCCCCCGAAGGGTCGCCCAATTGTGGCAGGCATTGGCTCTTTGGGGGAACGTCTGGGTCAATGGGTGGATGGGTGCCTCCAGCCACTGGTACAACGCCTACCAGGCTTTCTACGGGACACAACACACCTTTTGTCCAGCGTTCAACATATACAATGGGACCCCAAATATATGTGGGTCACCATGGATGTTGCATCACTGTATTCTTCTATCCCGCACCATCTTGCATTGCAGGCCCTTGAGTTCCACATAACAAAATATGGGTCTTTTAAAATTGAGACCCAGGACCTCCTCCTCAGAGCAGTCGATTATCTACTCAGCCATAACTATTTTATGTTTGATGGGGTTTTCTACCTCCAGAGATGCGGGGCTTCCATGGGAGCAAAGTTTTCCCCATCCCTGGCGAATTTATACATGGGATGGTGGGAGGAGCTCCGCATCTTTGGAGGGGGAACCCCTTTTCTGATTTTCTTTTTTGGTATGCTAGATATATCGATGATTTGCTGCTCATTTGGAGGGGCCCCCCAAGTTTGTTGCCTGATTTTCTGGCATACTGTAACCAGAACACTTTTAATCTCTCCTTTACCATGTCACAAAATCCCATGGCGATAGACTATCTTGATCTCACTTTGAGGGGGGATAGGGTTACAGGAGTGATTTTGACCAAAACCTTCAGAAAGGAATGTGCGGGCAACTCTTTACTGTTGGCCTCAAGTTGTCATCCCAGACACACTCTAAGATCCATCCCGTACGGTGAGATGCATAGAGCAGCTAGAAATTGCTCAGATCCCACAGCCCTACAAGAAGAATTAGATCTTGTCCATTCTAGACTCTTAGGGCGTGGCTATCATCCAAATTTGATTAATAAAGCCAGAACTCGAGTACTGCACAAGGATAGACAGGACCTTCTTTTCTCAAGTTCCGCACAGAGTAGGAGGCAACATCACAAAAATGTGAATTTTGTGACCTCATATAGCCTAGAGTACGAGGAAATAGTGAAGGTCATTAAGAAATATTTGCCTATCCTCTATGCGGACCCCAAACTCCAACGCATCTTAGCGGATGGTTGTGTTTTTTCTTCTAGACGTCCCCCCACACTAGGTACCAGACTATCACCTAGTCTGTTCAGCAGTAGGGAGAGACGGGCGCCAGTCTGGCTAACCCACAAAGGATCTTACAGGTGTGGATATAACACTTGTCGTTATTGTAGGGTACATACCCAGACTCGCGTGTTTGTCTCTCTGTCTGAACATACTAATCATGATATCAGACATTACATCAATTGTGGCACAGAAAACGTTGTCTATTTGATCACATGTGTCGATTGTAATATCCAATATGTTGGATGTACAACACGACCATTGCGACAAAGAATATCCGAACACTTTAATGGGGCTAATCGATGTTTAAAGAATATGTCATATGTTACCCATGTGTCCAGTGTATCTAAACACTTTTTATATACTCATAAGGGAGACATGTCTAGCTTTACATTTTGTGGGATCGAACGCATTATACGTCCACCTAGAGGCGGGGATATCCTTAAACTACTCTTGAGAAGAGAGGCTTTTTGGATCTGGAGACTGGGTACACGTGTCCCTTTGGGTTTAAATGCAAAATCAGACGTCAGTATGTTTTATTGAGGTTTTTTCCTCATTACTTAGATGACAGTATTTGCTCTATGACAGCATAGGTTTCTTTCTATAGGGAGTGTTGCTTTAAATGACAGTCTAGAATCTTTAATAGGATTGTGTCATTACTACTCATGATATGCAGACTTTTTTCTATCTGGTGTATGTTTTTACTATGTGTATGTACATTTTTAACAGTTATTTTGTGTATGCTATTGATGTCAATACTTCACAGTTTTATTATAAGTATGTACCTTTAAGATTCGGAGGCACACCCATAGGGGGTGTCTACTTGTCTCTATATATACCATGTGATACATTTGTATGTGAGCTATGATTAAGGAGCCATTCTTGCTCCGATACGCGTGAGCCTTTTACCTGTACTCTGAGATGCTGGATTTGGAATAAAGAATTTTCTATTTTTTCACCTTACTCATTGGTGCAGCGGGATTTTTCTTGTGTACGAAGTGATCATTGAGTTGCACATGATAATATAATAAATAATACTCAGTAATACTCAGTTTTTATATCTCATTTTATCATCACTCACCCACACTTACCCTTTTAGGTGCAACCTAAGAACTCACCTCTTAAAGCAAGTACGGGTAGGTAGGTTGATCTGAGAGCACTCTGGAGTGAAAACTAAAAATACAGAGACACCAGGAGCCACAATAGTGTAGTATTTCAAACAATGGAAGCAAATGGTGGAGAAAAATGGGTACTCACAAAGGGAGATTGCAGGCAGGCAACCAACCACTGTAGGCGGGTGGATATGCACAAACCTGACGCCACTCGGGTGTCCAGTGGAACTGGACATGGTCACTCTCTTGCTACAAAATATCTTTAGAGGGTTGTAGGTGTAGAAGGCCCTAACCAAAAAGACTACCCCTCCTGAAGGAGGGTGTGTGACACAAAGCGCGATTAGAGGCGTCCAGATAATGATAAAACTGCATCAAAAACAGTTAAAATAGAAGGGGTGAGGTGACTTACCCCAATGACGACAAAGTCAGATAATGACAAAGAACTTTACTATGCACTTGGAATCAGGTTTTGTAGGTCTCAGCCCACTTCCTGAGGCCAAATACAGTGCCAGAGTTCTCTTTAGCCAAGCTGAAGGCAATTCTAAGTGGCGCTACTCAGCTTCCGAATAAAGAAGCGCCTTCAGCTTGGCTATAGAGAACTCTGGAACTGTATTCAACCTGATGAAGTGGGCTGAGATCCACAAAACGCATTGCCAAGCGCATACTAAAGTTCTTTGTCATTATCTGACTTTGTCGTCATTAAGGTAAGCCACCTCACCCCTTCTATTTTAACTGTTTTTAACGCAGTTTTATCATCATCTGGGCGCCTCTTATCCCCTTTGTCTTCATGAAAGTATACTCTCTCACTTAGTGACATTTTGGTCAATAACCATCATTTTACTATCTCATACACAGCTTCCCTTCCCCTATTGTCGTACAATGGGATGCAAAGGTATGGGCAACGTTGTTAATCGTCATGATTTTCCTGTATAAATTGTTGGTTGTTACGATAAAAAATGTCAGTTAAATATATCATATAGGAGACACACACACAGTGATATTTGAGAAGTGAAATGAAGTTTATTGGATTTACAGAAAGTGTGCAATAATTGTTTAAACAAAATTAGGCACGTGCATAAATTTGGGCACTGTTGTACTTTTATTGATTCCAAAACCTTTAGAACAAATTATTGGAACTCAAATTGGCTTGGTAAGCTCAGTGACCCCTGACCTACAAACACAGGTGAATCCAAATATGAGAAAGAGTATTTAAGGGGGTCAATTGTAAGTTTCCCTCCACTTTTAATTTTCCCTGAAAAGTAGCAACATGGGGGTCTCAAAACAACTCTCAAATGACCTGAAGACAAAGCTTGTTCACCATCATGGTTTAGGGGAAAGATACCGAAAGCTGTCTCAGAGATTTCAGATGTCTGTTTCCACAGTTAGGAACATATTGCGGAAATGGAAAACCACAGGCTCAGATCAAGTTTAGGTTCGAAGTGGCAGACCAAGAAAAATCTCGGATAGACAGAAGCGACTAATGGTGAGAACAGTCAGAGTCAACCCACAGACCAGTACCAAAGACCTACAATATCATCTTGCTGCAGATGGAGTCACTGTGCATCGTTCAACCATTTGGCGCACTTTACACAAGGAGATGCTGTATGTGAGAGTGATGCAGAGGAAGCCTTTTCTCCACCCACAGCACAAACAAAGCCAATTGAGGTATGCTAAAGCACATTTGGACAAGCCTGCTTCGTTTTGGAATAAGGTGCTGTAGACCGATGAAACTAAAATTTAGTTATTTGGGCATAACAAGGGGCATTATGCATGCAGGAAAAACAACTCAGTATTCCAAGAAAAACACCTGCTACCTACAGTCAAATATGGTGGTGGTTCCATCACGCTGTGGGGCTGTGTGGCCAGTGCAGGGACTGGGAATCATGTCAAAGTTGAGGGACGCATGGATTCCACTCAGCATCAGCAGATTTTGGAGCCCAATGTCCAGGAATCAGTGACAAAGTTGAAGTTGCGCCGGGACTGGATCTTTCAACAAGACAACGACCCTAAACACTGCTTAAAATCCACTAAGACATTCATGCAGAGGAACAAGTACAACGTTCTGGAATGGCCGTCTCAGTCCCCAGACCTGAATATAATTGAAAATCTGTGGCGTGAGTTAAAGAGAGCTGTCCATGCTCGGAAGCTATCAAACCTGAATTAACTAGAGATGTTTTGTAAAAAGGAATGGTCCAAAATACCTTCAACCAGAATCCAGACTCTCACTGGAACCTACAGGAAGCGTTTAGAGGCTGTAATTTCTGCAAAATGCGGATCTACTAAATATTGATTTCATGTATTTTTTGTGGTGCCCAAATTTATGCACCTGCCTAATTTTGTTTAAACAATTATTGCACACTTTCTGTAAATTCAATAAACTTTATTTCACTTCTCAAATATCACTGGTGTGTCTCCTATATTACATATTTAACTGACATTTTTTTTATTGTAACAACCAATGATTTATACAGGAAAATCATGATGATTAACAACGTTGCCCAAACTTTCGCATCCCACTGTATCTCTTAAAGCAGATATTCAGTGTAAATTGAATATTACATGGGTCCTCTTCTAAGAAATTTCTCAGTGACTCCGTATCCACCGGCTTCCATCATGTAGCCCCACCTCTTTGCAATTTATCTTACTCAACCTCTCCTACCATGTTTTTTTTAAGTCGGGGTCGGGGCTAGACGCTGGTGAGTCGGCAGACACGGAGTTGGGGAGAGATTAGGAGGGAGAAGCCGTGTCAGGAAGGCGCATCGCTAGGGGGTTTGATCTGGGGTCCGAACCTGTTGCCATGGTGCCCCATGAACCTCTTGCTCTATTATGGGGCCTCATGATCAGACCTCAGAAGGCAAAGCAGGATGCACACTGAGCCAGAGCACACTGAGCAGGACGTACCCGTACATAGGTACACTTCAAATGCGGAAGTGACATCACTAGTCACTTCCTGCATGTGAAGTGTAAGGGTAATGTGCATTCTGCTCTTCCTTCCCCAGTCGTCGCGATCTGAGGTCTGTAGCGCTGCAGCCAGCCCTCCCACCAGCAAAGCCCCCAGACCAGCAAAGTAAAGCCCAAGTGCCCTAGCCCAGCAAAGCAGAGATGGCCCGAACGGTTCGCCGGCGAACGGTTCCTGACGAACTTCCGGTGGTTCGCAATCGCGGAGAACCGCAAACTTTTCCGGAAGTTCGGTGCATCCCCATAGTGCACCATTAGGGTCAACTTTGACCCTCTACATCACAGTCAGCAGGCACATTGTAGCCAATCAGGCTACACTCCCTCCTGGAGTCACCCCCCCCCCCTTATAAAAGGCAGGCACCGCTGGCCATTATACTCACTCTTGTGCCTGCAGTAAATAGAGAAGGGACAGCTGCTGCAGACTCCCTCATAGGGAAAGACTATTTAGGCTCTTGTAGGCTTCTTAGCTTGCTCCTTGCTCAATTCTTATTGCTAAAATAGCACCCCACAAAAGCTCTTTTGAGAGCTAATCTTGTTCTTGTGATCTATTTTTTTTTTCTGTGTGTCCCACTGACACTTGTGTTGCATAGACACCCTTGATACTATGTGTGTGCCACTGCCAGGCCCAGCACATTCAGTGACTACCTGTGTGTGTGACAGGTGCACATTGTAATACCTATCACTGCATATACCTACCTACCTGTTGTTCACAGTGCACCCACCTACCTACGTGAGCACACGCAGTGTCACTGTGCCTGTCCGCTACCTTTCTGTGTGTGACAGGTGCACATTGTAATACCTAGTACTGCATATACCTACCTACCTGTTGTTCACAGTGCACCCACCTACCTATGTGAGCTGAGCGCATGCAGTGTCACTGTGCCTGTCCGCTACCTGTCTGTGTGTGACAGGTGCACATTGTAATACCCATTACTGCATATACCTACCTGTTGTGTTCAGTGCACCCACCTCATCACTGCATATACCTACCTGTTGTGTTCAGTGCACCCACCTACCTACGTGAGTGCACACAGTGTGATATACCACTGGATACCTGTTGTCTGCACCTGTGTGACTGCACATTGTATTAGTCAAGTCAGTGCATACCTTTTACTTCATCCTCCCCGATATAGACACAACGGGCAAACCAGGCAGAGGTAGAGGCGGACCCAAAGGAAGGCCACCCGGCAGGTCTGTGCGAGGTCATGTTGATGTGATTTTGTGCGGCCCTCGAACCAAAGTACAGTGCTCAGAAGAATGCACGTCCCATTAACTTCCAAGATTGTCATATGACTGACATCAACTGGTCGGTAAGATAAAATTGTCACTGTGCAAGCATGGAACACTGCTTTCTCTGGCTAATATCGCTGCATGTGCTTCACTTTGGCTTGGCTGCTACTATGATGCTATATAGACATTCATCTGAGGAACATTCTCCTGTGGCATAGTATGTTGAAACTCTATACTAACATCTTATAATTCTCTCCATAAACTAATGCTCACTGGATTTGCTGCTACGTAGCTCTGTGAACTTGGAGATATATTCATTAATGGGCAAGGAATATTTAATCCAGTCTTTATGTGATAGTTCCTACGGATATTAAGATCTTTTGGTAGCTGGTCTGGTGTGATCGTGAAGGCGCCGGTTTGATTGCAGGGTGGCCACCTAGCTATATATTTTAACCTGAGTGTTATTTTGTGAGTGTGTTTTTGGATTAATAAAGTATTTTTGATATTTTTGTAAACTATGCGTCGTTTTTCGGTTCCACTCCCCTCATCTTCTCTATCCTATTGTTTATAATTGTCAGGACGTGGTTGACTATTTAACACAGAACACCTCATCTTCCGCAGCCACCAGCGCTACTACAAGCACCACATCCGTTGCATTTGACACTTCGCAGGAGTTAATTGGTGGGAAATTAACTGATTCACAGCCATTATTGTTACAACCAGATGAAGGCGATAAGCAAGTTACACCACCCCATATGTCTTAGTTAGGCGGCGACACTATGGACGTAACGTGTGAAGATGATGAAGTACCTGCTGTTGGTGCAGTTTTGGAGGTGTCTAAGGCAAGCGAAGCTGGGCAGGATGATTATGATTATGACGATGATACGGATCCCATGTATGTTCCCAATAGAGGAGATGAACAGGGGGACAGTTTAGAGGGGGAGTCAGAGAGGAGTAGGAGGAGACGAGTTGCTGAAAGAGGCAGGGGGAGCTCGTCGTCAGAAACAGCTGGTGGCAGTGTCCGGCGCCATGTATCGCCACCTATGTACAGCCAGCCAACATGCCCTTCAATGTCAGCTGCTGATGCCACCATAGTGCCATCACCCCAGGGGGGCTCAGAGGTTTGGAAATTTTTTAATGTGTCTGGTTCAGATTGGAGCAATGCCATCTGTTGTCTCTGCCTCCAAAAATTGAGCCGTGGAAAGGCCAACACTCACGTAGGGACAAGTGCCTTACGAAGGCACATGGAGAAAAGGCACAAACTGCAATGGAAAGAGCACCTGAGCAAAAGCAGCACACAAAAGAAAAGCCACCCTCCTTCTCCTCTTCCTCCTTCAGGTGCAGCATCTTCAGCCACTTTCTCCCTTGCACCTTCACATCCACCCTCCTCCACTCCGCCTCTGCCCTTCAGTGGTTCCTGCTCCTCTGCCCTCAGCAGCCAGGTGTCCGTGAAGGAAATCTTTGAGCGGAAGAAGCAAATTTCTGCCAGTCACCCCCTTGCCCAGAGTCTGACAGCTGGCGTGGTGGAACTGTTAGCTCGCCAGCTGTTACCATACAAGCTGGTGGACTCTGAGGCCTTCCGTAAATTTGTGGCCATTGGGATACCGCGGTGGAAGATGTCAGGCCGCAATTATTTCTCTAAAAAGGCGATACTCAAACTGTAAAATCAAAACAAATTATCAGCGCAGCCAAACAATCATAAATTTGTGGAACAGTATATGTGTCGCAGCCAAAGTCCAACACTTCAGTACAGCGTTTGAGTCAGTATAGAATAAAACACTTCAGCGCGGGCTCACTTATGTCCACCACCGAGAACACCATAAAAACAGATGCGCTTACCAGATCCTTACAGACCTTAACTACAGGGTCTGTAATATGGCTTTATGAGGTCAGCAGCAGGTGTCTTCATAGCCGGCCTCCTCTCCAGTTTGGACAGAATAACTCAAATCCTCATATGCAGTGTTTCACCAAAATAGAAGCATGCAAAAAACAATGCACATCTAAGCGTATCTGTAGCAATTTTAATGTAGCGCAATAAAAACAGCATAAAAAGTTTTAAAAGGCGTCACTCACATCAGGGTCCTTGTTACAGGAACCCACAGAGAAGACTAAGCTAATGGACATGGTCCACCATGTCCTTTAGCTCCTGATGAAACTTTGATAGTGAAACCGGTCGAGTGAGGCGGACGTGTGGCTGGACGGCGTCCTATGATCTATGTGCTGTCTTCTCTGTGGGTCCCTGTAACAAGGACCCTGATGTGAGTGACCCCTTTTAAAACTTTTTATGCTGTTTTTATTGCGCTACATTAAAATTGCTACAGATACGCTTAGATGTGCATTGTTTTTTGCATGCTTCTATTTTGGTGAAACACTGCATATGAGGATTTGAGTTATTCTGTCCAAACTGGAGAGGAGGCCGGCTATGAAGACACCTGCTGCTGACCTCATAAAGCCATATTACAGACCCTGTAGTTAAGGTCTGTAAGGATCTGGTAAGCGCATCTGTTTTTATGGTGTTCTCGGTGATACTCAAACTGTACCGTGAAGTTGAGAGGCAAGTGGTGTCATCTCTGGCACACAGCATTGGGTCAAGGGTCCATCTGACCACGGATTCCTGGTCTGCCAAGCATGGGCAGGGCAGGTACATTACTTACACAGCCCATTGGGTCAACCTGGTGACCGAAAGCAAGCAGGAAGTACTTCGCTGTCATCCTCCTCCTCCTCAGCTGAATGGCAGTTCAACTGTACTGGTGCTGCAATCTCCTCTCCAGCTACACAGACCCAGCTCCCCAGGGATTATACTGCATGCCAGGTACGATGGTGTCACGCCATCTTAGACATGTCTTGCCTCAAAGCGGAGAGTTACACTGGAGCAGCTCTCCTGGCTGCTCTTAACAAACAGGTGGATCAGTGGCTGACCCCGCACCAGCTGGAGATCGGCAACATGGTGTGTGACAACGGCAGCAATCTCCTTTCCGCTTTGAATTTGGGAAAGCTGACACATGTACCCTGCATGGCACATGTGCTGAATCTAGTCATTCAAAGATTTGTGTCAAAGTACCCAGGCTTAGAGGACATCCTGAAGCAGGCCAGGAAGTAGTGTAGGCATTTCAGCGGAGAAACAACTTGCCGATGAGACTCTTGATATGTGATAGCCCGACTCGCTGGAATTCGACCCTGGTCATGTTCTCTCGCCTGCTAGAACAGGAGAAAGCAGTCACCCAGTACCTCTACAATTTCAGTAGAAGGACACAATCTGGGGAGATGGGGATGTTCTGGCCCCCGATCTGGACATTGATGCAAAATGCATGTAGGCTCATGCGGCCGTTTGAGGAGGTGACCAACCTGGTGAGTCGCAGTGAAGGCACCATCAGCGACTTTATCCCATATGCTTACTTCCTGGAGTGTGCCGTGCGTAGAGTGGTGGATCAAGCTGTGGAGGAGTGTGAAGAGGAACAGTTACTGCAGGAACAGTTGTGGGAGCAATTTACATCAGAATCAGATGTTTCCTCAACACCTGCGGCAGCACAGAGGGGGGAAGAGGAGGAGGAAGAGTCGTGTGGGGAAGAGGACTCGGATGATGAGGAAGGTGTTTCTTTGGAGGAGGAGGAGGCGGCGGCAGAAGAACAACCGCAACAGGCGTCGTAGTGGGCTTGTGCTGCTTGACGTTCCCGTGGTATTGTTCGTGGCTGGGGGGAGGAGGAGAACTTACCTGACGTCACTGAGGAAGAGCAAGAGGAGATGGATAGTACGTCTGCATCCAACTTTGTGCAGATGTCGTCTTTCATGCTGTCTAGGGAAATAAGCTGTACTGGGTGGCCACGCTACTAGACCCTCGGTATAGGCACAAAGTGGCGGACATGTTACCAACTCACCAGAAGGCAGAAAGGATGTAGCACATGCAGAACAAGCTGGCAACTATGCTTTACAATGTGTTTAAGGGTGATGTCACAGCACAACGCAATAAAGGTACCACTGCCAGTAATCCTCCTCCCATGTCCACACAGGCAAGGACAGGACGCTCCAGTGATCTCATGGTGATGTCGGACATGCGGACATTCTTTAGTACAACGACCCTTGGACTACTGGGTGCACAGGCTTGGCCTGTGGCCAGAGCTGTCCCAATTTGCCATCCAACTTCTGTCTTGCCCTGCCGCAAGCGTACTGTCAGAAAGGACCTTCAGTGCAGCTGGAGGCATTGTCACTGAGAAGAGAAGTCGCCTAAGTCACAAAAGTGTTCAGTACCTCACCTTTATCAAAATGAATGAGGCATGGATCCCGGAAGGCTACTGCCCGCCCGAAGACTAAGTCAGTCCACACACACAGCATCTCTGCCTGCATGCCGTGTGACTGGCTGCCTGCCCCAAGACTAAGTCGCTCCCCACACAGCACCTCTGCCCACAGGCCGTTTGACTGCCTTTTCTGCCACCACCAACAGGGTCCAGGACTCCGGGCAAATTCCTGAATATAATAATTTTTCTGGTGCGTGTACATGCCTGCCTAATTTTTCTGGCTGCACTGCGGCTGCAACAACAAAACAAAAGGCATGTACATGTGCCCATTCCCCTTCGTGATCATTACCTTGCCGCGGTGAAGGGGTTGGCGTATCACAATGAAGCAATGACCGCTGGCTATATGAGTGTCTCGGGGGGTGGCACACCAAAGATAATGTCGTTGCTTCATTGTGGACAGACTAAATTTGATCAACTGGACAGTCACTGTTCTGTCATTCAGCTACCTCAGCCTGACGACCATATGGGCTTGAAAACCGCCATGACTTGCACTCTCGCCATGGTGCGCACCAGTCCAGCACGGCTGTCACTACACAAACAGCTGTTTGCTGTGCGTTACACAGTGAGTTTGGTGTGTCAGTGTGAAGCAGTACTCTAATTACACTCCTTGATTGATGTATACACATGCAAGATGTTTTAAAGCATTTTAGGCCTGCAATTTAGCATTCAATTTGATTTCTGCCCTTAAAACGCTGCTTTGCATCCAATACAGATTTTTCCCGGGACTTTTGGCATGTATCCCACTCTGCCATGCCCCCCTCCACGTTTTAGACCCCTTGAAACATCTTTTCCATCACTTTTGTGGCCAGCATACATTTTTCTAGTTTTCAAAGTTCGCCTCCCCATTGAAGTCTATTACGGTTCGCGAAAGTTTACGCAAACCGAACTTTCGCGGGAGGTTCCCAAACCTAAAATCGGAGGTTCGGGCCATCTCTACAGCAAAGCAAAGCCTCCAGCCTAGCAAAGCAAAGCCCTCAGAAAAGTAAAGCCCCTGGGCCTCAGCCCAGCAAAGCACAGCCCCCAGCAAAGCAAAGTGTCCAGCCTAGCAAAGCCCCCAGGCCCCAGCCCAGCAAAGCAGACAGCCAAGCAAAGCCTTCAGCTCAGCAAAGCCTTAAAAAGTCCCCAGCCCAGCAAAGCACCCAGAAATGCCCCCAGCCCAGCAAAGCCCTCACTCCAGAAAAGCCCCCAGCAAATTGCCCAGCAAAGCCCCCAGAAAATCACCCAGCAAAGCCCCAGGCCCAGCACCCAGCAAAGCCAGGCCGGCTCAGCATCACAGCCAGCAATGCCAGCACAGCATCAACACCAGCCAGGCCAGCACAGCAGAGCATAGCATCACCACCAGCCAGGCAGCCCAGCATCGTAGCATCACCACCAGCAAGCCCAGCATAGGCGCCAGCCGAGTACAGCACTAGAGTTGGGCCGAACGGTTCGCCTGCGAACGGTTCCATGCGAACTTCAGTGGTTCGCGTTCGCGTCCCGCAGGCGAACCTTTGCGGAAGTTCGGTTCGCCCCATAATGCACATGGAGGGTCAACTTTGACCCTCTACATCGCAGTCAGCAGGCCCAGTGTAGCCAATTAGGCTACACTAGCCCCTGGAGCCCCACCCCCCTTATATAAGGCAGGCAGCGGCGGCCATTACGGCCACTCGTGTGCCTGCATTAGTCAGAGTAGGGCGAGCTGCTGCAGACTGTCTCTCAGGGAAAGATTAGTTAGGCTTAGCTTGTTCCTGTCTGGCTGCATACCTGTGCTGTGAACCCACCACTGCATACCTGTGCTGTGAACCCACCACTGCATACCTGTGCTGTGAACCCACCACTGCATACCTGTTCTGTTCAGTGGACCCGCCACTGCATACCTGTTCTGTTTAGTGAACCGCCACTGTATACCTGTTCTGTTTAGTGAACCCGCCACTGCATACCTGTTCTGTTCAGTGGACCCACCGCATCAGTGCGCATACCTGTTCTGTTTAGTGAACCCGCCACTGCATACCTGTTCTGTTCAGTGAACCCACCGCATCAGTGCGCATACCTGTGCAGTTAAGTGAACCCGCCACTGCATACCTGTTCTGTTCAGTGGACCCGCCACTGCATACCTGTTCTGTTTAGTGAACCGCCACTGTATACCTGTTCTGTTTAGTGAACCCGCCACTGCATACCTGTTCTGTTCAGTGAACCCACCGCATCAGTGCGCATACCTGTGCAGTTAAGTGAACCCGCCACTGCATACCTGTTCTGTTCAGTGGACCCGCCACTGCATACCTGTTCTGTTTAGTGAACCGCCACTGTATACCTGTTCTGTTTAGTGAACCCGCCACTGCATACCTGTTCTGTTCAGTGAACCCACCGCATCAGTGCGCATACCTGTGCAGTTAAGTGAACCCGCCACTGCATACCTGTTCTGTTCAGTGAACCCACCGCATCAGTGCGCATACCTGTGCAGTTAAGTGAACCCGCCACTGCATACCTGTTCTGTTCAGTGGACCCGCCACTGCATACCTGTTCTGTTTAGTGAACCGCCACTGTATACCTGTTCTGTTTAGTGAACCCGCCACTGCATACCTGTTCTGTTCAGTGAACCCACCGCATCAGTGCGCATACCTGTGCAGTTAAGTGAACCCGCCACTGCATACCTGTTCTGTTCAGTGGACCCGCCACTGCATACCTGTTCTGTTTAGTGAACCGCCACTGTATACCTGTTCTGTTTAGTGAACCCGCCACTGCATACCTGTTCTGTTCAGTGAACCCACCGCATCAGTGCGCATACCTGTGCAGTTAAGTGAACCCGCCACTGCATACCTGTTCTGTTCAGTGAACCCACCGCATCAGTGCGCATACCTGTGCAGTTAAGTGAACCCGCCACTGCATACCTGTTCTGTTCAGTGGACCCGCCACTGCATACCTGTTCTGTTTAGTGAACCGCCACTGTATACCTGTTCTGTTTAGTGAACCCGCCACTGCATACCTGTTCTGTTCAGTGAACCCACCGCATCAGTGCGCATACCTGTGCAGTTAAGTGAACCCGCCACTGCATACCTGTTCTGTTCAGTGGACCCGCCACTGCATACCTGTTCTGTTTAGTGAACCGCCACTGTATACCTGTTCTGTTTAGTGAACCCGCCACTGCATACCTGTTCTGTTCAGTGAACCCACCGCATCAGTGCGCATACCTGTGCAGTTGTTCTGTTTAGTGAACCCGCCACTGCATACCTGTTCTGTTCAGTGAACCCACCGCATCAGTGCGCATACCTGTTCTGTTTAGTGAACCCGCCACTGCATACCTGTTCTGTTCAGTGAACCCACCGCATCAGTGCGCATACCTGTGCAGTTAAGTGAACCCGCCACTGCATACCTGTTCTGTTCAGTGGACCCGCCACTGCATACCTGTTCTGTTTAGTGAACCGCCACTGTATACCTGTTCTGTTTAGTGAACACGCCACTGCATACCTGTTCTGTTCAGTGAACCCACCGCATCAGTGCGCATACCTGTGCAGTTAAGTGAACCCGCCACTGCATACCTGTTCTGTTCAGTGGACCCGCCACTGCATACCTGTTCTGTTTAGTGAACCGCCACTGTATACCTGTTCTGTTTAGTGAACCCGCCACTGCATACCTGTTCTGTTCAGTGGACCCACCGCATCAGTGCGCATACCTGTTCTGTTTAGTGAACCCGCCACTGCATACCTGTTCTGTTCAGTGAACCCACCGCATCAGTGCGCATACCTGTGCAGTTAAGTGAACCCGCCACTGCATACCTGTTCTGTTCAGTGGACCCGCCACTGCATACCTGTTCTGTTCAGTGGACCCACCGCATCAGTGCGCATACCTGTTCTGTTTAGTGAACCCGCCACTGCATACCTGTTCTGTTCAGTGAACCCACCGCATCAGTGCGCATACCTGTGCAGTTAAGTGAACCCGCCACTGCATACCTGTTCTGTTCAGTGGACCCGCCACTGCATACCTGTTCTGTTTAGTGAACCGCCACTGTATACCTGTTCTGTTTAGTGAACCCGCCACTGCATACCTGTTCTGTTCAGTGAACCCACCGCATCAGTGCGCATACCTGTGCAGTTAAGTGAACCCGCCACTGCATACCTGTTCTGTTCAGTGGACCCGCCACTGCATACCTGTTCTGTTTAGTGAACCGCCACTGTATACCTGTTCTGTTTAGTGAACCCGCCACTGCATACCTGTTCTGTTCAGTGAACCCACCGCATCAGTGCGCATACCTGTGCAGTTAAGTGAACCCGCCACTGCATACCTGTTCTGTTCAGTGAACCCACCGCATCAGTGCGCATACCTGTGCAGTTAAGTGAACCCGCCACTGCATACCTGTTCTGTTCAGTGGACCCGCCACTGCATACCTGTTCTGTTTAGTGAACCGCCACTGTATACCTGTTCTGTTTAGTGAACCCGCCACTGCATACCTGTTCTGTTCAGTGAACCCACCGCATCAGTGCGCATACCTGTGCAGTTAAGTGAACCCGCCACTGCATACCTGTTCTGTTCAGTGGACCCGCCACTGCATACCTGTTCTGTTTAGTGAACCGCCACTGTATACCTGTTCTGTTTAGTGAACCCGCCACTGCATACCTGTTCTGTTCAGTGAACCCACCGCATCAGTGCGCATACCTGTGCAGTTGTTCTGTTTAGTGAACCCGCCACTGCATACCTGTTCTGTTCAGTGAACCCACCGCATCAGTGCGCATACCTGTTCTGTTTAGTGAACCCGCCACTGCATACCTGTTCTGTTCAGTGAACCCACCGCATCAGTGCGCATACCTGTGCAGTTAAGTGAACCCGCCACTGCATACCTGTTCTGTTCAGTGGACCCGCCACTGCATACCTGTTCTGTTTAGTGAACCGCCACTGTATACCTGTTCTGTTTAGTGAACACGCCACTGCATACCTGTTCTGTTCAGTGAACCCACCGCATCAGTGCGCATACCTGTGCAGTTAAGTGAACCCGCCACTGCATACCTGTTCTGTTCAGTGGACCCGCCACTGCATACCTGTTCTGTTTAGTGAACCGCCACTGTATACCTGTTCTGTTTAGTGAACCCGCCACTGCATACCTGTTCTGTTCAGTGGACCCACCGCATCAGTGCGCATACCTGTTCTGTTTAGTGAACCCGCCACTGCATACCTGTTCTGTTCAGTGAACCCACCGCATCAGTGCGCATACCTGTGCAGTTAAGTGAACCCGCCACTGCATACCTGTTCTGTTCAGTGGACCCGCCACTGCATACCTGTTCTGTTTAGTGAACCGCCACTGTATACCTGTTCTGTTTAGTGAACCCGCCACTGCATACCTGTTCTGTTCAGTGGACCCACCGCATCAGTGCGCATACCTGTTCTGTTTAGTGAACCCGCCACTGCATACCTGTTCTGTTCAGTGAACCCACCGCATCAGTGCGCATACCTGTGCAGTTAAGTGAACCCGCCACTGCATACCTGTTCTGTTCAGTGAACCCACCGCATCAGTGCGCATACCTGTGCAGTTAAGTGAACCCGCCACTGCATACCTGTTCTGTTCAGTGGACCCGCCACTGCATACCTGTTCTGTTTAGTGAACCGCCACTGTATACCTGTTCTGTTTAGTGAACCCGCCACTGCATACCTGTTCTGTTCAGTGAACCCACCGCATCAGTGCGCATACCTGTGCAGTTAAGTGAACCCGCCACTGCATACCTGTTCTGTTCAGTGGACCCGCCACTGCATACCTGTTCTGTTTAGTGAACCGCCACTGTATACCTGTTCTGTTTAGTGAACCCGCCACTGCATACCTGTTCTGTTCAGTGAACCCACCGCATCAGTGCGCATACCTGTGCAGTTGTTCTGTTTAGTGAACCCGCCACTGCATACCTGTTCTGTTCAGTGGACCCACCGCATCAGTGCGCATACCTGTTCTGTTTAGTGAACCCGCCACTGCATACCTGTTCTGTTCAGTGAACCCACCGCATCAGTGCGCATACCTGTGCAGTTAAGTGAACCCGCCACTGCATACCTGTTCTGTTCAGTGGACCCGCCACTGCATACCTGTTCTGTTTAGTGAACCGCCACTGTATACCTGTTCTGTTTAGTGAACCCGCCACTGCATACCTGTTCTGTTCAGTGAACCCACCGCATCAGTGCGCATACCTGTGCAGTTAAGTGAACCCGCCACTGCATACCTGTTCTGTTCAGTGGACCCGCCACTGCATACCTGTTCTGTTTAGTGAACCGCCACTGTATACCTGTTCTGTTTAGTGAACCCGCCACTGCATACCTGTTCTGTTCAGTGAACCCACCGCATTAGTGCGCATACCTGTGCAGTTAAGTGAACCCGCCACTGCATACCTGTTCTGTTCAGTGAACCCACCGCATCAGTGCGCATACCTGTGCAGTTAAGTGAACCCGCCACTGCATACCTGTTCTGTTCAGTGGACCCGCCACTGCATACCTGTTCTGTTTAGTGAACCGCCACTGTATACCTGTTCTGTTTAGTGAACCCGCCACTGCATACCTGTTCTGTTCAGTGAACCCACCGCATCAGTGCGCATACCTGTGCAGTTAAGTGAACCCGCCACTGCATACCTGTTCTGTTCAGTGGACCCGCCACTGCATACCTGTTCTGTTTAGTGAACCGCCACTGTATACCTGTTCTTTTTAGTGAACCCGCCACTGCATACCTGTTCTGTTCAGTGAACCCACCGCATCAGTGCGCATACCTGTGCAGTTGTTCTGTTTAGTGAACCCGCCACTGCATACCTGTTCTGTTCAGTGAACCCACCGCATCAGTGCGCATACCTGTTCTGTTTAGTGAACCCGCCACTGCATACCTGTTCTGTTCAGTGAACCCACCGCATCAGTGCGCATACCTGTGCAGTTAAGTGAACCCGCCACTGCATACCTGTTCTGTTCAGTGGACCCGCCACTGCATACCTGTTCTGTTTAGTGAACCGCCACTGTATACCTGTTCTGTTTAGTGAACACGCCACTGCATACCTGTTCTGTTCAGTGAACCCACCGCATCAGTGCGCATACCTGTGCAGTTAAGTGAACCCGCCACTGCATACCTGTTCTGTTCAGTGGACCCGCCACTGCATACCTGTTCTGTTTAGTGAACCGCCACTGTATACCTGTTCTGTTTAGTGAACCCGCCACTGCATACCTGTTCTGTTCAGTGGACCCACCGCATCAGTGCGCATACCTGTTCTGTTTAGTGAACCCGCCACTGCATACCTGTTCTGTTCAGTGAACCCACCGCATCAGTGCGCATACCTGTGCAGTTAAGTGAACCCGCCACTGCATACCTGTTCTGTTCAGTGGACCCGCCACTGCATACCTGTTCTGTTTAGTGAACCGCCACTGTATACCTGTTCTGTTTAGTGAACCCGCCACTGCATACCTGTTCTGTTCAGTGGACCCACCGCATCAGTGCGCATACCTGTTCTGTTTAGTGAACCCGCCACTGCATACCTGTTCTGTTCAGTGAACCCACCGCATCAGTGCGCATACCTGTGCAGTTAAGTGAACCCGCCACTGCATACCTGTTCTGTTCAGTGAACCCACCGCATCAGTGCGCATACCTGTGCAGTTAAGTGAACCCGCCACTGCATACCTGTTCTGTTCAGTGGACCCGCCACTGCATACCTGTTCTGTTTAGTGAACCGCCACTGTATACCTGTTCTGTTTAGTGAACCCGCCACTGCATACCTGTTCTGTTCAGTGAACCCACCGCATCAGTGCGCATACCTGTGCAGTTAAGTGAACCCGCCACTGCATACCTGTTCTGTTCAGTGGACCCGCCACTGCATACCTGTTCTGTTTAGTGAACCGCCACTGTATACCTGTTCTGTTTAGTGAACCCGCCACTGCATACCTGTTCTGTTCAGTGAACCCACCGCATCAGTGCGCATACCTGTGCAGTTGTTCTGTTTAGTGAACCCGCCACTGCATACCTGTTCTGTTCAGTGAACCCACCGCATCAGTGCGCATACCTGTTCTGTTTAGTGAACCCGCCACTGCATACCTGTTCTGTTCAGTGAACCCACCGCATCAGTGCGCATACCTGTGCAGTTAAGTGAACCCGCCACTGCATACCTGTTCTGTTCAGTGGACCCGCCACTGCATACCTGTTCTGTTTAGTGAACCGCCACTGTATACCTGTTCTGTTTAGTGAACCCGCCACTGCATACCTGTTCTGTTCAGTGAACCCACCGCATCAGTGCGCATACCTGTGCAGTTAAGTGAACCCGCCACTGCATACCTGTTCTGTTCAGTGGACCCGCCACTGCATACCTGTTCTGTTTAGTGAACCGCCACTGTATACCTGTTCTGTTTAGTGAACCCGCCACTGCATACCTGTTCTGTTCAGTGGACCCACCGCATCAGTGCGCATACCTGTTCTGTTTAGTGAACCCGCCACTGCATACCTGTTCTGTTCAGTGAACCCACCGCATCAGTGCGCATACCTGTGCAGTTAAGTGAACCCGCCACTGCATACCTGTTCTGTTCAGTGGACCCGCCACTGCATACCTGTTCTGTTTAGTGAAGCGCCACTGTATACCTGTTCTGTTTAGTGAACCCGCCACTGCATACCTGTTCTGTTCAGTGGACCCGCCACTGCATACCTGTTCTGTTTAGTGAACCGCCACTGTATACCTGTTCTGTTTAGTGAACCCGCCACTGCATACCTGTTCTGTTCAGTGAACCCACCGCATCAGTGCGCATACCTGTGCAGTTAAGTGAACCCGCCACTGCATACCTGTTCTGTTCAGTGGACCCGCCACTGCATACCTGTTCTGTTTAGTGAACCGCCACTGTATACCTGTTCTGTTTAGTGAACCCGCCACTGCATACCTGTTCTGTTCAGTGGACCCACCGCATCAGTGCGCATACCTGTTCTGTTTAGTGAACCCGCCACTGCATACCTGTTCTGTTCAGTGAACCCACCGCATCAGTGCGCATACCTGTGCAGTTAAGTGAACCCGCCACTGCATACCTGTTCTGTTCAGTGGACCCGCCACTGCATACCTGTTCTGTTTAGTGAACCGCCACTGTATACCTGTTCTGTTTAGTGAACCCGCCACTGCATACCTGTTCTGTTCAGTGGACCCGCCACTGCATACCTGTTCTGTGAACCCGCCACTGTATACCTGTTCTGTTCAGTGAACCCACCGCATCAGTGCGCATACCTGTGCAGTTAAGTGAACCCACCTACCTACGTGAGTGCACGCAGTGTGATATACCACTCCGTGCATACCCGATATGGACAAAACAGGTAGAGGAAGAGGTAGTGGCAGAGCCAGAGGAAGGCCACCCGGCAGGTCTGCGCGAGGTCGTGTAAATGTAATTTCGTGTGGACCTGGCCCACAGTACAGTGCTCGGAAGAAGGCACGTCCCATCACCTCCCAAGATTGTCAGGACGTGGTTGAGTATTTAGCGACACAGAACACCTCATCTTGCTCAGCCACCAGTGCTACTACTAGCACCACTTCCGCTGCATTTGACACTTCGCAAGAATTATTTAGTGGTGAAATCACTGATGCACAGCCATTGTTGTTACAGCCAGATGAATTTTCACCAGCTCATATGTCTGAGTTACGCGGCAACATTATGGATGTAACGTGTAAGGAGGATGAAGGACCTACTGATGTTGGTGCATGTTTGGATTTGTCTGAGGCAAGCGAAGCTGGGCAGGATGATTACGATGATGACGATGATAGGGATCCTCTGTATGTACCCAATAGAGGAGATGAAGAGGGGGACAGTTCAGAGGGGGAGTCAGAGAGTAGGAGGAGGAGAGAAGTTGCTGAAAGAAGCTGGGGCAGCTCTTCGTCAGAAACAGCTGGTGGCAGTGTCCGGCACCATGTATTGCCACCTATGTACAGCCAGCCAACTTGCCCTTCAGCATCAGCTGCTGAGGTCCCCATAGTGCCCACATCCCAGGGTGGTTCAGCGGTGTGGAAATTTTTTAATGTGTGTGCCTCAGATCGGACCAAAGCCATCTGTTCGCTCTGCCAACAAAAATTGAGCCGTGGAAAGGCCAACACTCACGTAGGGACAAGTGCCTTACGAAGGCACCTGGAGAAAAGGCACAAACAGCAATGGGATGGCCACCTGAGCAAAAGCAGCAGCAGCACACAAAAGCAAAGCCACCCTCCTTCTCCTCTTCCTCCTCCATCAGGTGCATTATCTGCTTCTGCCGCTTTCTCCCTTCCACCTTCACAGGCACCCTCCTCCACTCCGCCTCTGCCCTTGAGCGGTTCCTGCTCCTCTGCCCACAGCAGCAGTCAGGTGTCCGTGAAGGAAATGTTTGAGCGGAAGAAGCCAATTTCGGCCAGTCACCCCCTTGCCCGGCGTCTGACAGCTGGCGTGGCGGAACTGTTAGCTCGGCAGCTGTTACCATACCGGCTGGTGGACTCTGAGGCCTTCCGTAAATTTGTGGCCATCGGAACACCGCAGTGGAAGATGCCAGGCCGCACTTATTTTTCGAGAAAGGCCATACCCCAACTGCACCGTGAAGTTGAGAGGCAAGTGGTGTCATCTCTTGCGAAGAGCGTTGGGTCAAGGGTACACCTGACCACGGATGCCTGGTCTGCCAAGCACGGGCAGGGCCGCTACATTACCTACACAGCCCATTGGGTGAACCTGGTGGTGAACGATGGCAAGCAGGGCGCAGCGGACCAAATTGTGACACCTCCACGGCTTGCAGGCAGGCCTCCTGCCACCTCCTCTCCTCCTGCTACATGCTCTTCACTGTCCTCCTCCTCCTTGGCTGAGTGGCAGTTCTCCTCTCCAGCTACACAGCCCCAGCTCCGCAGGGCCTATGCTGCATGCCAGGTACGACGGTGTCACGCCATCTTAGACATGGCTTGTCTCAAAGCGGAGAGTCACACTGGAGCAGCTCTCCTGGCTGCTCTTAAGAAACAGGTGGATGAGTGGCTGACCCCGCACCACCTGGAGATAGGCAACGTGGTGTGCGACAACGGCAGCAATCTGCTTGCCGCTTTGCATATGGGGAAGCTGACACACATACCCTGCATGGCACATGTCATGAATCTAGTGGTTCAAAGATTTGTGGCAAAGTACCCTGGCTTAGCGAATGTCCTGAAGCAGGCCAGGAAGTTCTGTGGGCATTTGAGGCGGTCTTACACAGCCATGGCACGCTTTGCGGAAATTCAGCGCAAAAACAACATGCCGGTGAGACGCCTCATTTGCGATAGCCCGACTCGCTGGAACTCGACCCTGCTCATGTTCTCCCGCCTGCTAGAACAGAAGAAAGCCGTGACCCACTACCTCTACAACTACAGTAGAATGAAACAGTCTGGGAAGATGGGGATGTTCTGGCCCGACAACTGGACACTGATGGAGAATGCATGCAGGCTCATGCGGCCGTTTGAGGAGGTGACCAACCTGGTGAGCCGCAGTGAGGGCACCATCAGCGACCTAATTCCCTACGCTTACTTCTTGGAGCGTGCTGTGCGTAGAGTGGCGGATGAAGCTGTGAATGAGCGTGACCAGGAACCGTTACGGCAGGAACAGGCATGGGACCAATTTTCATCAGACCCAGCTGTTTCCTCAACACCTGCGGCAGCACAGAGGGGGGAGGAGGAGGAAGAAGAGAAGTCGTGTGCAGAAGACGAATCAGACTCAGAGGATGATGAGCAAGGTGTTTCTTTGGGGGAGGAGGAGGAGGAGGGGACAGCGGCAGGAGAACAACCTCAGCAGGCATCGCAAGGGGCTTGTGCTGCTCAACCTTACCGTGGTATTGTTCGCGGCTGGGGGGAGGAGGTTGACTTACCTGACGTCACTGAGGAAGAGCAAGAGGAGATGAAGGGTACTGGATCCGACTTTGTGCAGATGTCGTCTTTTATGCTGTCCTGCCTGTTGAGGGACCCCCGTATAAAAAACCTCAAGGGGAATGAGCTGTACTGGGTGGCCACACTACTAGACCCTCGGTACAGGCACAAAGTGGCGGACCTGTTACCAACTCACCGGAAGGTGGAAAGGATGCAGCACATGCAGAACCAGCTGTCAACTATGCTTTACAATGCCTTTAAGGGTGATGTGACGGCACAACGCCAGCAAGGTACCACTGCCACTAATCCTCCTCCCGTGTCCACGCAGTCAAAGACAGGACGCTCCAGAGATCTCATGGTGATGTCGGACATGCGGACGTTCTTTAGTCCAACGCCTCGCCGTAGCCCTTCCGGATCCACCCTCCACCAACGCCTGGAACGGCAGGTAGCCGACTACCTGGCCTTAAGTGTGGATGTAGACACTGCTGTGAACAGCGATGAGGAACCCTTGAACTACTGGGTGCGCAGGCTTGACCTGTGGCCAGAGCTGTCCCAATTTGCCATCCAACTTCTCTCCTGCCCTGCCGCAAGCGTCCTCTCAGAAAGGACCTTCAGCGCAGCTGGAGGCATTGTCACAGAGAAGAGAAGTCGCCTAAGTCACAAAAGTGTTAAGTACCTCACGTTTATCAAAATGAATGAGGCATGGATCCCGGAGGGCTGCTGCCCGCCCCAAGACTAAGTCAGTCCCCGCACATACAGCATCTCTGCCTGCACGCCGTGTGACTGGCTGCCTGGCCTGCCCCAAGAAGACTAAGTCGCTCCCAGTCCCTCCACACAGCATGTCTGCCTGCAGGCCGCTTGACTACCTTCTCCGCCACCACCAACAGGGTCCGGGACTCCAGGCGGATTGCTGAATTTTTTAGGCCGCTGCTAGCAGCGGCCGCTGTAATAATTTTTCGGGTGCGTGTACATGACTGCCTAATTTTTCTGGCTGCACTGCGGGCAGCTGCAACAACAAAAGAAAAGGCATGTACATGCGCCCATTCCCCTTCGTGATCATTACCTTGCCGTGGTGAAGGGGCTTGCATATCACAATGGAGCAATGACCGGCGCCTAGATGAGTGTCTCGGGGGGCACACCCACGATAATAAGGTCGTTGCCTCATTGTGGTCAGACCAAATTTGATCAGCTGGACAGTCACTGTTCTGTCATTCAGCTACATCAGCCAGGTGACCATATGGGCTGTAAAGCCACCAAAACCTGCACTCTCGCCATGGTGCGCACCAGTAAAGCACGGCCGTCACTACACAAACAGCTGTTTGCGGTGCGTTACACGATGAGTTTGGTGTGTCAGTGTGAAGCAGTACCTTAATTACACTACCTGATTGATGTATACACATGCAAGATGTTTGAAAGCACTTTAGGCCTGTCATTTAGCATTCAATGTGATTTCTGCCCTTAAAACGCTGCTTTGCGTCAAATCCAGATTTTTCCCGGGGACTTTTGGCATGTATCCCACTCCGCCATCCCCCCCTCCAGGTGTTAGACCCCTTGAAACATCTTTTCCATCACTTTTGTGGCCAGCATAATTATTTTTTTTTTTTCAAAGTTCGCATCCCCATTGAAGTCTATTGCGGTTCGCGAACTTTAACGCGAACCGAACCTTTCGCGAAAGTTTGCGAACCCGGTTCGCGAACCGAAAATCGGAGGTTCGGCCCAACTCTATACAGCACACAGGCCAGCCAGCTGAAGAGAAGACAGAGGCCAGGCGAGGGACTTATTTTTGTGAAATGCTGCCTAATTAATATATTTAAGTTACACCACTGCTTTGTTCATGTACATTTGGCCCCACCCATCACCACGCACACTTACCGCGGCATGACCACGTCCATTTTTTTTGCCACAGCGCATGCATTGAGTCACTCTTGGTGCCCAGGGGTGCCACAGATCTCTTATGGCAGGGTCCCCAAACTTGACACATTCTATCACTGGGTGACTGAAGTAAAAATTCAAGAAATGTGGGTGGAGCCTACAACAGCCAATCAAATGTAATCTATCAATTGTAAATGTGAACATTAAAACTGCAGCTATTCTTATGGTGGCCATACATGGTACAATAAAAACGTTCGATTATCCCGTTTATTCGATCTACATGATCAAATCGAATGAAAGTTGAA
Organism: Hyperolius riggenbachi; assembly: GCF_040937935.1. Taxonomy (NCBI): domain Eukaryota; kingdom Metazoa; phylum Chordata; class Amphibia; order Anura; family Hyperoliidae; genus Hyperolius; species Hyperolius riggenbachi. The sequence goes on from NC_090650.1 coordinate 175,879,690, forward strand.
AATATTTTTTTTTTCGATCAAGAAATTTGAACGATTATCCTGTTTTTTCAAGAAAAATCAGATTGGACATGCTGGAAAAATGTTTATATTCGATCTAACGGAATAATCGACCTAAATTATCTAATCAAAAAAAATGAAAAATTGTACCATGTATGGCCACCTTTAGACTGTGAATGGTAGTATCCTCAAACATGGCATAGTTGGTCACAGGATGACTGGGGTTATGATTTGACAAAATCATATTGAACCAGTCAAATTGCAGAATTGGTCCAATCTGATTGGTCCAGTCTGATTGGTCTAGCCATGCAATCTAATTGGTTCAATCTTGCAATGTGATTGGTCCAATCTATTGGTCCACTTATGGAATTTGATTTGCCCAATCTGAGTGGCCCCATCTGATTGGTCCAATGGTACAATCTAATTGATCCAATCTGATTGGTTTATTTGTGCAATTTGACTGGTCCATTTGTGCAATGTGCTTGGTCCAATCTGATTGGTCAAAACCCACAATGTGATTTTTCAAACTTACATGTCCAGTCATGCCGTGTGATTTTTCCAATGTTGTTTGTTCAACTATGCAATGTGATTGGTCCAATGTGATTGGACCAATCACATTGCAAAATTTAACCAATCACATTGGACCAATCACATTGCATAGTTGGACAAACAACATTGGAAAAATCACACGGCATAACTGGACATGTAAGATTGAAAAATCACATTGTGGGTTTTGACCAATCAGATTGGACCAAGCACATTGCACAAATGGACCAGTCAAATTGCACAAATAAACCAATCAGATTGGATCAATTAGATTGTACCATTGGACCAATCAGATGGGGCCACTCAGATTGGGCAAATCAAATTCCATAAGTGGACCAATCAGATTGGACCAATCACATTGCAAAATTTAACCAATCTGATTGCTCCAATTGTGCAATTAAATTGGTCTAATTCCAAGCTCATTGGTCTAATCATGCGATTTGAGTGGTCTAATCTGATTGGGCCAACTGTGAAATGTCATTTGTCCAGTTTTGTGCAATTCGATTTGTCCAATCTCAGTAGCCCAATCTCATTGGTCCAATCATGCATTGGTCAACTTTGATAAGTCCAGTCGGGTAATGTGATTGATTCAATTGTGCCATTCCATTAGTCCAGTCTAATTGACCCAATCGTGCAATTCCACTGGTAAAATCTGATTGGTACAATCTAATCAGTCCAATTGTGTAATCCAAGTTGGCATGCAACTTTCTGGGAAATGGTGCACACACTTCACAAACTTAGCATATGCCACCAGCTAGTATGAAATAAGTTAGGTTTTAAAGCATCTATGACTGTCAACGAATGAAGCTAAAATTCCAGTATTGTTTAGCACCTTTGGTTCTTTGGTTAAAGTTTAAACAGCAATAAAGATACAAAAGTAACACATAAAGGGCTTGATTCACAAAGCGGTGATAACTCAGTTATCACGCCTAAAAGACTTTAGGCGTGATAACCTTTGCACTAGCAAAGTTATCACCGCTTTGTGCTCTAACTCGCGCGAACCTACCGCGCGTACGCGCGAACGCGCGCAAAGTCCCATAGGGCTTAATGGGAGCTTTGCGCGAAGTGCCGGGTGATGCGCGCACGCCTGCGCGCGCAAAACTTTGCGCTCGCAAAATTCGCGCGAGTTTCTTCTTATCATGCCTAAACTGAGTTTAGGCGTGATAAAGGGGTTTTCACTCGTGTGCAAACACTTTGCACCGCTTTGTGAATCAAGCCCAAAATGTTTAACTTCTCACACATCCTGATATAGCATATAGCTGATTCTTTAAAAAAAATGAATTTGCCCGCTGGCATAAGTGCAATGTTTCCATGGGCATGGATTTCATCTTCCTTTTGTTTATGAGATACTTTGTCAATGAGATCTTACCTTCCAGCTTCCTGCAGCTAGATTCTGTAATGCTCCAGCTGCACCTTCCAAAGTGTCTGGATTTGAGCACTCTGCCAAAAGTGTGAGGTAGGGTTTAACTATTGATGGATGCCATAACATATGGATTCCTTTTGGAGAGTCTGTACACTCAGGAAAAGGGCCAACTCCATCCCACTGCAAAATAAGAAGATACTTTTTTGTAAGGAACAGGTGAATAGGGTACTATGCCATCATTCATATTGTTTTTATTTGCAAAAAAAAAGTCCAGGCAAATGGGTTTGAATCCAGAAGACCATTTACTAGCTAACTTTAGTTTCAAAAGTTTTAGTTGAAACAGGCATAACACAAACCATGCATGGCATAGAAGGCTTGATTCCCACTTGTTTATCAGTTTTCTGCATGCATTTTCTAAAGCAGGGGTCACACTTGATCCCGTGGATAAACGGCAGCACTTTTACACGGACGAATCTGCATTCTTGGCTGGCAGCCAAATAAGAACAGCTGACTGTCAGCAATAGGAATTTTTATTGCACTGTGCAATAAATGGCAGCAGTTACCGCTGCAGAAAATTGCTCTTTGCTCCCAGAGCACTGCAATTGCACATTGGGAAGCAGTATGTTTGTTTTCGTATGCATTTTTTTTTTTCAGCAAAATGTGAGCCCTGCCTGACAGTGTTGCATTGCTGCATGTGAAAAACACATTCAAGTGTGCTTCAACCAGTTCAACCATTCATGGTTCTCAGTTTTATTATGCAGAAAACGCACAGAAAAACAGACAAGTGTGAATCCAGCCTAACTCAATATGTAAGGAGAAACATGAAACACCACTCAAACTCCAAAAATTGTCAACCAGGGCAGTGCACAATCAGAAATGGCCCGGTCTCAAAGAAGCAGGTGACAAGAGGACAATTGGCACATAGCCCTGTTAAAATACTTCATTTATGGACATATCCAGTGTGAAAAACAGTACACATAGTTAGCTCAACATGAATAACAACATGTTATTAATCAATTACTTAGTTGTCTAATATTAAAAACATAAATATCTGTCTCAATTTTAAGCTTTCAGTAGTAATACCTTATTCAGATTCTTACACATTATGAAAGTCTGAAAATTAGTTATCACAATCAAATCACAATGAGTTTAAACTTTGTTTTTCATGCAACACAATGGCAACACTGTTGAATATTGGAATCTTGAACTCTACATCTGAAACTCAAAATTTAAATCAAGCATCCACTTAGTTTACATAGGGGTGCAAAACAAGTGGATGCATTTGGCAATTTAGACTTTTTAAGTCACTTCGTTCGTTGAAAAAAAGACATCCATCCATCAAGTTCAACCAGAAAATATGGTAGAACATTAGCCCCCTTACATATCTCAGGTCGATCCAGAGGAAGGGAAAAACCCTTACAAGGCATGGACCAATTGGACCAATTAGCGTTAAAAATGATTAAAAAAAAAATCCTTCCCAACTCTGCTGGGTATTACGTAGTAATTATAGCCATCAATGTCCATCAATGCAAGGGAAGCATCCTAGCCCCCTTTAAACATAGATATAGAATTTGCCATAACTACTGCCTGTAGTTAAATATTCAACTTTTTGAACACTTATAGAGCTAGTTCACATGGGCATTGGACCAAAGTTAAACAATGGCCGTGGTGCTCGTCCCTCAATCACTGTTGCTTTCCAATTATCAGTAAAAAGATTGCATAGAAATAGTTAATGCCCAAATATGTATACTGTATATATATATATATATATATATATATATGTGTGTGTGTGTGTGTGTGTGTGTGTGTGTGTGTGTGTGTGTGTGTACCCTATTTTTTCTAAAATAGGTCCCTATACCTGGGCTGTGTGCATTTGTTGAACTGAACTGTGCCAAACTGTGCAGTGCTCACAATGTAGTGGGAAGCCTTTTTTTAGCTACAGTAACAAGATTATCTCAAAGTGAAAATAACAGAAACTTCCCATTTCAGATAAGATAAATTACTATGACCAGAAAGTCCCTTTGAAGAGTTGAATCCCTTTGAAGAGTTTACACAGCAATGTAAGCTTGTTATCTAGGTGGTGTTTGCTGTTGGACAGACAGTAATCTGTAACATATGCATTAAATTAATACGAGAGCTCTGTTAGAAAAAAATGTTAAGGGTAGGAGTGATGTCCCTTTTGTCATCAGAGAGAAACGTATCACATTTCTCTTAAATCTGACAGTGAACACAAAAAACAACAGGGTAGGCAGACTAAATAATTTGTTATTGGATGATTATTTTATATTTTTCAGTTAATATAGATTTTCATCCCACTTCAGCTTGGGTGGACATCAAGAATATTCGTTCCAAGGTGGGAGAGATGGCCCGAATGGTTCGCCCAGCAGGTAGTCCGCACGGATATCAGCTACCCGCGCCCGTGGCGGGTAGCGGACACATATCGCGTTCAACCCGCCTCCTATACCTCGTTATTATTGGGCTCAACTTTGACCCTCTACATTACAGTCAACAGACACATGGCAGCAAATTAGGCTGCACTCACCTACGGATCCCCCCCCCCCCTAAAAACAACGCTGCAGCATCGGCCATGTTCTCAGTCTGCTGATCTTGCTATAGTGAGAGTAAGGGAGAGACATTTGGAGATAGGAGAAGCGTTAGTTAGACTGTTGTATTTTTCTGATGTGGTTTTTTGTGTGTGTGTGTGTGACACAGACAGGCATAGATACAGCCCTGTTGCAGCTAAGCCTAGTTGCTGTACTGTGCCAGGTCCAGCACACTCAGTATTACCATTGCATATCTTTTCACTGTATTTGTGATTTAACTTACTAAAGCATAGCTGTTTTTGTGAGTGACACTGCATAGATAGAGCCCACAGACAGTTTCCAGCCAGGCCAGCTGGGATTTGTAGTCCCACCACTGGCAGTACACTGTATTACCATACCATTGCATATCTTTTCACTGTATTTGTTATTTAACTTACTAAAGCAAAGCTGTTTTTGTAGGTGACACTGCATATAGATACAGCCCTCAGACAGTTGCCAGCCAGGCCAGCTGGGATTTGTAATCCCACCACTGGCAACACTCTCTATTATACCAGTGCATACCTTCCCATTGTCTATTGCTGATTCCCATATCTCACCGGGTATCTGGAACTTATTTTCCAGGCCCCCCTCTGCTGTTCCCTCCTCGCCCGACTCCATCCACAAAAAGTATGATGTTTGCCCTAACCACTCTTTTATAGAGGGGTTGTTTGAGGTTTTCCAATCTCTCACTATAATTACTTTTGCCGCCAAAGAGAACATATAGAGTAGAAGTGCAGTATTTTTATTTTCACCTGTTTGGCTGTACCCGAAAATTGCCACCATGGTATCTACATAAGCACCCGGGGCTATGTAATCTTGTATTAATTGTTCAATTTCTTTCCAAAAAGATTGTATTATTGGACACTGCCATAGCATATGTACTAAGTTCCCCACCCCAACCCCACATCTCCAACATTGTTTGTTATCTTTAAGATTCATCTGGTACAGTTTTTCTGGGGTGAGATACCACCTTGAGGTTATCTTAAATTGTAATAATTGAATGCTAGTGTTTCTGGGTACCCAGATGTTTTCTATAATATTCTCCCATGTAGATTCTTCTATTATCTCACCAGATTCTTTTCCCCATGTTTCTCTATATAGGTTTATAATCTGATCATTCCCTCTTGTCCCCAGGGGGTCGTACAGCCAGGACAGCAAATTCTCAGGAACAACCTTCTTTTTAAAATGTTCCTCTAATTTATTTAGAGTGCATCTTATTGATCCCTCCCTTTTTCTCAATCCCGCAAGATAGCTTTGCAACTGCAATCCCCCAAAAACAGTCCCGGGAGCTATATCCTGTATCGTGTCTATTATCCTTAAAGAGACACTGAAGCAAAAAAAAAAATTATGATATTATGATTTGTATGTGTAGTACAGCTAATAAATAAAACATTAAGATCAGATACATCAGTCTAATTGTTTCCAGTACAGGAAGAGTTAAGAAACTCCAGTTGTTATCTCTATGCAAAAAGCCATTAACCTATTTTGGTTCCTGGACGTAGTTTCTACGTCCAGGAACCATGCGCGCTACCGTGCGCCCCTGCGGCCGATCGTGCGCGTGCACGCGCACTCCCGGCCGCAGATTCGGTAGCCAAGGAATCAATGTATCGGGCTATGGAGCCCGATCATTGATTCCTCTCCCCCGCTGAAAAAGCGACAGCTTCTCTCGGAAGCGGAGCTTTTTCTGGCCGTCTCCTTCCCGATGCGTCACTCTAAGCGCGTGCTATGCTTAGAGTGACATCATGTAAACAAACTCATGGCCGCCATCTTGTGGCCAAAAAGTAATACTACACCTGAAAAAAACAAACAAACAGAATTAACACACATTTACATTATAAATCTATTGTTTACCTCCCACCCTCCCAAAAGTACCCAAATAAAATGTTTAGTATAAAAAAAAACATTACAATAAAAAACAAAAAAAACATGTAAATATTTACCTAAGGGTCTAAACTTTTTAAATATCAATGTAAAGATGAAATATTTCTATATTTTTTTATTTTAAACTTGTAAATAGTGATAGATGCAAAATGGAAAAAATGCACCTTTATTTCCAAATAAAATATTGTCGCCATACATTGTGATAGGGACATAATTTTAACGGTGTAATAACCGGGACATATGGACAAATACACTACGTGAGTTTTAATTATGGAGGCATGTATTATTTTAAAACTATAATGGCTGAAAACTGAGAAATAATGAATTTTTCCATTTTTTTCTTATTCTTCCTGTTAAAATGCATTTACAGTAAAGTGGCTCTTAGCAAAATGTACCCCCCAAAGAAAGCCTAATTGGTGGCGGAAAAAACAAGATATAGATCAGTGCATTGTGATAAGTAGTGATAAAGTTATAGGCTAATGAATGGGAGGTGAACATTTCTCACGTGAAAACGACGGAACCTGAATGGGTTAAGCTCTACGACTTTCAAAGTCGTGGAGAGGGCTGTTTTCTGACTTTTATTATCTCAACTGTTCCTGAACTATTTACTTTTTCTCTGCCAGAGGAGAGGTCATTAGTTCACAGACTGCTCTGAAAGAATCATTTTGAATGCTGAGTGTCGTGTAATCTGCACATATTATAGAATGATGCAATGTTCGAAAAAACACTATATATCTGAAAATAAAAATATGAGAATATTTTCGTTGCTGCTAATCTTCTAGTAATTATTCTTAGTACACAACCAATTCACTATATCATATTTTTTTTCCGCTTCAGTGTCTCTTTAAGTTATCTAATTTGTTCTTTTGTAGCCAGCCTCGTTCTTTTGCAGGGATGAAATCTGAATTATTTAAGATTAGCCTTAATGTACCTGTGCCCTGTTTTTTTCATATAGTCTAAAATAGCTTTTAAGGTAGGGATAATAAAGGGGTGATCCGACCTCCTCATTGCCTTTTCGATTCTTTTTTTGTCCCAGGACAGAGCCCCTTGCATGTCAACACTTCCATATTCCAACCTAACTCAAATTTTATTAGGGGAGCCATGCCTCCACTCCAACATTCTCCCTAACAGGATAGCTTGATAGTACTTTGAGAGGTCATGCGCCGCCAGACCCCCCTGTTTTTTATCCCTAGTAATTTTTTTATAACCAATTCTCGCCCTTTTATTTCTCCAGGTATACTTTGAAAAGATGTTATGCACTGCAGCGAACCAGTTCTGGTGTATTTCTACTGGGATATTTTGTAATTTAAAAAGTAATCTTGGCAACAGGTTTATTTTTATTACATTTATTCTCCCCAGACTATTAAAACACCGTAGTTCCCACTGTTTCAATATACCAGTGCAAGATTCCAATTCCTTACCAAAGTTGCTAACAAAAAGGCGCTGCAAATTACTACATATATTTACCCGTAGATATTTGATATAATCGTTGTTCCACAGTATTTTATGCTTCCGTCATATTTTCTCTTTAGTCTCCTTGCTGCAGCCCAGGTTGAGGGCCATCATTTTAGTTATGTTTATTTTATAATTTGAGTATCTCCCAAACGTACTGGCAAGATTCAGTATTCTCCCTATTGATCTTTCTGGTTTTGTTAACGTCAAAATTACATTGTCTGCGTACGTACACATTTTAAGCTCTTCCTTACCTATCTTTAAGCCTTTAATGTCTGCATCTGCCTGTATAGTCTGAATAAAGGTCTCCAATACCAGATTAAATAAACTAGGGGAGAAAAGGCAGCCCTGCCTGACCCCGTTTGTCAGACTAAAAAATTCTGAGTAGAAGCCGTTCACATTTATGCAAGCGGATTGGTTTGAGTACAGTTTTTTAATCCTTCCGATAAAATTTTCACCCAATCCAAATTTTTCCAATGTTGCATATAAAAATTCTCTAGATACCCTATCGAATGCTTTTTCTGTATCAAGGGCAAGCAGGGCCACCTCTCCCCCCCTTTTCCCACTATGATATATAAAATGTATTACCGTGTATATATTATCCTTTATATTTCTGCCCTTTCTGAAGCCAATTTGTTGTTTCCCTAACAACAGATCTATTTTCTTGTTTAGTCTGTTTAACAATATTTTGGCGTATATTTTAACGTCTATATTTATTAAAGATATAGGGTGATAGTTTGAGATTTCTACAGGTGATTTTTGTTTTTTGGGGATTACAGTTATTATAGCTTTATTCGAGGGGTCCGAAAAAGTTGTTTTATCTAGTGTTCCATTGACCATTGTACAAAAAGGGTCTGCAAATACTGCCGCAAACTTTTTATAGAATTTGCCCGTATATCCGTCTAGGCCTGGGCTTTTATTGTTTATTAGTTTTTAGGCTACTTCTAAAAATTCTTCTTTTTTAATTGGTTTCCCCAGTTCCTCCTGTTCTTCTTTAGTCAAAATTGGTAGGATTACTTTATCCAAAAATGCCGTTGGCTTAAATTTGTCATTACTTACTTCCAAATTATATAAATTCCTTGTAATATGCAAAGAAGGCTTTGCTTATTTCCTCGGTATCATAAACCATATTTTTATCCATATTATTGATTTTTTCAATAAACTTTTTTGCTTTCCCTTTCTTTAATCTATCCGCCATTACCTTCCCTGATTTGTTTAAAAATAAGGCACTGCTTCGGCATAGGTTTTCATAATTTTTCTTACATTTCGCATTCAGTAAATTATTTAAATCCTGTTTAGTTTGTTCAATCTCGTCTCTCAACGAAGCAGATGGTTCAGCTTTATGTTTGTCCTCTAAGTTCTGTAAAAGATTAATCGATGTATCAATGGCTAACGTCTCTTTTCTCTTTTTAATTACACTATGCTTTATAAATGTGCCTCATATAACACATTTCATAGTCTCCCATATAGTCTTCCCTGATATATTGGGGGATTGGTTGATGTCTAGGAAGTCTATGATAGCTAAATTAATTTTCTGTGCCAAATCTATATCCTTTAATAGGTCTGAGTCCAATCTCCAGATTCTCTCTGGTTGTCTTGCGGGTCCCCATTTCATTGTTAAAATAACTGGTGCATTTTTTTAACCCCTATAACCTCCTTCACATAATGTTGTTGTAACAGAAAGAGATCTATTCTAGAATAGGTGTCATGTGGGATTGAATAGAATATGTAATCCTTTACCCCTAGGTTTGTGATTCGCCAAATATGAATACGTTTGTTAGGCCTTAATATAGTATGCAGTTTTCCCCTTAAGGAACTAGAGACGGCTGTTTTTTTTCCTTAAAGAGAACCAGAGATGAAGCACCCTCATGTATTTTACCTTATAAATCAGTGGGAACATGACAGTAAACACCTAATCTGCCCTTTGTTTCATTGTTCTCTGTGTAATCTGACTGTTATCACCTCTAAGATAAGAATCCCGACTGAGCAGTCGCTGGCTTTGCTACAGAAAGATTATAGCTGAGACTGTGTTCTTTTGTGTCTTTTCAAGTCCAAGCCTGCCCCCTGCTGGCTTTGCTCAGGAATCATTATAGCTGAGTCATTATAGCAAAGCCAGACTCAATGCTCAGTCCGGGATTCTTATCTCAGCTAGATAACAGACACTTTTAGCAGTGAGGATGAAACAGAGGGCAGGGTAGGTGTTTTCTCTAATGTTCCCACTGATTTCTATGGTAAAATACATGAGGGTGCTTCGTCTCTGGTTCACTTTAAGTTATCTATAGTTGGATCCATGGTTGTATTAAAGTCGCCGCCACAATTACCTTACCTCTAGCCAACTTTTCAATTTTTTCAGCCAGGTACCTAAAGAAAGTAAGTTGGCCTTTATGCGGGGCATATATATTAACCAAGGTAACCCACTCTCCATTAATTTTCCCTCTGAGGATTATAATCCTTGCTTCATCACAAAAATTATACTCTAGTTCAAAATTTATTTTTTTAAGTATGACTATTGCTACCCCACATGTTTTTTTCTGGAGACTAATCCAACAAACCATTCCCCGAAATTCCTATGATCCAAGTAAGGTGTTTTCCCTTGCTTAAAATGTGTTTCCTGTAAGAATGCAATATCAATTTTATTTCTTTTTAATTCTTCAATAATTCTACCTCTCTTCTGATCCGAATTGGCCCCTTTAACATTTAATGTTTCTATTCTTAAAATATGCATTTTATTATATTCTTTAAAACCATGCAAGGAATAAGAACCAAGAGAGAGACATTGAAGGAGGTACCTGCGGCGTTATAAATTCCCTCAAATCCCCAAAATTCTGAGGACGTGATTGACTGGCTTAAACAGCGCACCACATCTTCTACAGCTTCCTCACAGAGCCTCATTGATGCACTGTCCTCCTCCTGCTCTGCTTCTAGTTTCCCACAAAAACGTAACACTACCACTAGCAACACAGCTGTTCCACTTGATGTATAATGCATTTAGTGATACACTTGGGGTCATCCATCCAACCTGCCCTTCAAGGCCTGCTGTTGCCACCACTCGAATGCCGACATTCCAAAGCTCACCAGTGTGGCATTTTTTTTGTTTATGTGCCTCTGATACCAGCAATGCCCATCTGCAACCCCTGCCAAAAGAAACTGAGGCGTGGGAAGCACAACACCCAACTATGGACATCTGCTTTGTGAAGGCGCCTGATCGCAAAACACAAACACCAATGGTATGCACACATTTATAAAAGCAGCACACAAATATAGTAACATTAGAAATAATTTTTGATAAATTTGACAAACATGCTTTAAGAAAAACAAAAGAAAATAATAGGTAGCACAGTGAGCCAGTCTGCTTGCTATTATCATAAAATTCTATAATTAACTTCCCATCCCACCTAGGCCTCTGGTACACGTGAGATCATGACGCTACGCTAGTCTGTTTACTTGAGCATAACGCACTTAACCTCCATGGCGTTCAAATTCCCCAGGATTTCTGTGCAAAAGGTGATCCAATTAATTTTTATAATCGTTTTTTTTCCCTGTAACTTGCCAAAATGTGTCAAGCAAGGGTCTAGTATACAGTGCAGGAGGTTATTGATGTGTATGCACGTCAATACTGTTCACAGTACGTTTTGTATTGACGTGTATAACTGTCAATACAGCTAGGGAGGTTAATTTATTATTTAAATTGTCCCCACACAGCATCTCTGCCTGCTGCTTGACTGCCTTCTCCGCCACCACCAACAGAGTCCAGGACTCCAGGTGGATTCCTGAATTTTTAAGCTGCGGCCGCTAACAAAAGTAATAATAATTTTTCTGGTGTGTGTACATGCCTAATTTTTCTGGCTGCACTGCGGCTACAACAACAAAACAAAAGGCATGTACACGTGTCAATTCCCCTTCGTGATCATTACTAGAGATGGCCCAAACGGTTCGCCGGCGAAATGTTCCAGGCGAACTTTGGGTGGTTTGCATTCGCATGCGATCGCGAACTTTCCCGGAAGTTCGGTTCGCCCCCATAGTGCTCTATTAGGGTCAACTTTGACCCTCTACATCACAGTCAGCCGGCACATTGTAGCCAATCAGGCTACACTCCCTCCTGGAGCCACTCCCCCCCCCTTATATAAGGCAGGCTCCGCCGGCCATTACACTCATTCATGTGCCTGCTTTAGTGAGAGAAGGGCAAGCAGCTGCAGACTGTTTCTCCTAGGGAAAGATTAGTTAGGCTCTTGGCTTGTTAGCTTGCTCCTGGCTGATTTTTATTGCTATAATAGCACCCCACAACAGCTCTTTTGAGAGCTAATCTTATGATCTATTTTTTTTCTGTGTGTCCCACTGACACTTGTGTTGCTGTTGCATTATAGACAGCCTTGATAATCCATACTGTGTGTGTGCCACTGCCCGGCCCAGCACATTCAGTGACTACCTGTGTGTGTGATAGGCAGCTGCACATTGTAATACCCATTACTGCATATACCGTATATACTCGCAAGCAAGCCGAATTTTTGACCCCCCAAAAGTGGGCAAAAAGTTGGGGGGTCGGCTTGCTTGCGAGTCTCGTTTTGGAAGGCCGCCTCCCCCCCGCCCCGTGTCCGCCGCTGCTATTATTAGCTTACTGTGCGGCTTCCTCTATTCCCCTCTCCGTCTCCCGGCATGTAAATAGCTCACAGCAGCTCGCTCCACGGCGGCTGCTGTGTGATGACAGGAAGCTGGAGGCAGAGCAGTTTCCATAGTAATGGCGATATACATCGCCGTTACAGGAAACCGCTCTGCCTCCAGCTTCCTGTCATCACACAGCAGCCGCCGTGGAGGGAGCTGCTGTGAACTATCTACATGCCGGGAGACGGAGAGGGGAATAGAGGAAGCCGCACAGTAAGCTAATAGCAGCGGCGGCCGCGGGGGGGGGGGGGGGGGTGAGGCGGGGGCACTATACTAGGGCACTAAACTGGCTATACCGAGCACTATACTAGCTATACTTGGGCACTAAACTAGCTATACCGAGCACTATACTAGCTATACTTGGGCACTAAACTAGCTATACCGAGCACTATACTAGCTAAGCTATACTTGGGCACTAAACTAGCTATACCGAGCACTATACTACCTATGCTGAGCACTATACTAGCTATACCGAGCACTATACTAGCTATACTTGGGCACTAAACTAGCTATACCGAGCACTATACTACCTATGCTGAGCACTATACTAGCTATACTGAGCACTATACTAGCTATACTGGGCACTATACTAGCTATACTGGGGCACTATACTAGCTATACCGAGCACTATACTAGCTATACTGGGGCACTATACTAGCTATACCGAGCACTATACTACCTATACTGTGCACTATACTAGCTATACTGAGCACTATACTAGCTATACTGGGCACTATACTAGCTATACCTGGCACTATACTACCTATACCGAGCACTATACTAGCTATACTGGGCACTATACTAGCTATACCGGGCACTATACTAGCTATACTGGGGCACTATACTACCTATACTGTGCACTATACTAGCTATACTGGGCACTATACTAGCTATACCGGGCACTTCACTAGCTATACTGGGCACTATAGTAGCTATACTGGGCACTATACTAGCTATACCGAGCACTATACTAGCTATACTGGGGCACTATACTAGCTATACCGAGCACTAAACTAGCTATACCGAGCACTATACTAGCTATACTGGGGCACTTTACTAGCTATACCGAGCACTATACTACCTATACTGTGCACTATACTAGCTATACCGGGCACTATACTAGCTATACCGGGCACTTCACTAGCTATACTGGGCACTACCTACCCATACTGGCCACTATACTAACTATACTGGGACACACTGGGGGGGATCACACGGCCAGCATTTCCTACCCCCGGCTTATATGAGGGTCAATCATTTTTTCCTGGTTTTTCAGGAAAAAGTTGGGGGGTCGGCTTATATGCGGGTCGGCTTGCTTGCGAGTATATACGGTACCTAGCTGTTGTGTTGAGTGAACCTACCTCATCACTGCATTTACCTACCTGTTGTGTGGAGTGAACCCACCTCATCACTGCATATACCTAGCTGTTGTGTTGAGTGAACCCACCTCATCACTGCACATACCTACCTTTTGTGTTGAGTGAACCCACCTCACTGCATATACCTACCTTTTGTGTTGAGTGAACCCACCTCATCACTGCATATACCTACATTTTGCGTTGAGTGAACCCACCTCATCACTGCATATACCTAGCTGTTGTGTTGAGTGAACTTACCTCATCACTGCATATATCTACCTTTTGTGTTACGTGAACCCACCTCATCAATGCATATACCGAGCTGTTGTGTTGAGTAAACCCACCTCATCACTGCATATACCTAGCTTCTGTGTTCAGTGAACCCACCTACCTACGTGAGTGCACACAGTGTGATATACCACTCCGTGCATACCTGTTAACTGCTGTGCCTGTGTGACTGCACTTTGTATTAGTCAAATCAGTGCGTATCTTTCTCTTCATCCCCCTCCCACGATATGGACAAAATGGACAAAACAGGTAGCGGAAGAGGTAGAGGCAGACCCAGAGGAAGGCCACCCGGCACCGGCAGGTCTGTGCGAGGTCATGTTGATGTGATTTCGTGCGGCCCTGGCCCAAACTACAGTTCGCAGAAGAAGGCACATCCCATCACCTCCCAAGATTGTCAGGACGTGGTTGTCTATTTAACACAGAACACCTCATCTTCCGCAGCCACCAGCGCAACTACAAGCACCACATCCGCTGAATTCGACACTTCGCTGGAGTTATTTGGTGGTGAATTCACAGATTTACAGCCACTACTGCTACAACAAGATGAAGGCACTAAGCAAGTTACACCACCTCATATGTCTGAGTTAGGTGACGACACTATGGTTTGAGGAGGAGGAGGATGAAGTACCTGCTGTTGGTGCAGCTTTGGAGTTGTCTGAGGCAAGCGAAGCTGGGCAGGATGATTATGATGATTATGATGATACGGATCCCACGTATGTTCCCAATAGAGGAGATGGACAGGGGGACAGTTCAGAGGGGGAGTCAGAGAGGAGTAGGTGGAGACAAGTTCCTGAAAGAAGCAGGGGGAGCTCGTCCTCAGAAACAGCTGGTGGCAGTGTCCGGTACCATGTATCACTACCTATGGACAGCCAGCCAACAGGGTGGCTCAGCGGTGTGGACATTTTTTGATGTGTCTGCCTCAGATCGGAGTAAAGCCATCTGTTCTCTCTGTCTCCAAAAATTGAGCCGTGGAAAGGCCAACACTCACATAGGGACAAGTGCCTTACGAAGGCACATGGAGAAAAGGAACAAACTGCAATAGGAAGAGCACATGAGCAAAAGCAGCACACAAAAGAAAAGCCACCCTCCTTCTCCTCTTCCTCCTTCAGGTGCAGCATCTTCAGCCGCTTTCTCCCTTGCACCTTCACAGCCACCATCCTCCACTCCGCCTCTGCCCTTGAGCGTTCCTGCTCCTCTGCCCACAGCAGCCAGGTGTCCGTGAAGGAAATCTTTGAGTGGAAGAAGCCAATTTCTGCCAGTCACCCCCTTGCCCGGCGTGTGACAGCTGGTGTGGTGGAACTGTTAGCTCGCCAGCTGTTACCATACAAGCTGGTGGACTCTGAGGCTTTCCGTCAATTTGTGGCCATTGGGACACCGCAGTGGAAGATGCCAGGCCGCAATTATTTCTCTAAAAAGAAGATACCCAAACTGCATCGTGAAGTAGAAAGGCAAGTGGTGTCATCTGTGGCACAGAGCGTTGGGTCAAGGGTCCACCTGACCACGGATGCCTGGTCTGCCAAGCACGTTCAGGGCTGCTACATTACTTACACAGCCCATTGGGTCAACCTGGTGAACGATGGCAAGCAGGGCGTACGTGGCTGTGCAGCGGACCAACTTGTTGTGACACCTCCACGGCTTGCAGGCTGGCCTCCTGCCACCTCCTCTCCTTCTCCTCTTGCTACATCACCTTCGCTGTCGTTGTCCTCCTCCTCCTTGGCTGAGTGGCAGTTCAACTCTACTGGTGCTGCCATCTCCTCTCCAGCTACACAGCCCCATCTCCCCAGAGCCTTTGCTGCATGCCAGGTACGACGGTGTCACGCCATCTTAGACATGTCTTGCCTCAAAGCGGAGAGTCACACTGGAGCAGCTCTCCTGGCTGCTCTTAAACAGGTGGATCAGTGGCTGACCCCACACCAGCTGGAGATCGGCAACTGGTGTGTGACAACGGCAGCAATCTCCTTTCCGCTTTGAATTTGGGAAAGCTGACACATGTACCTTGCATGGCACATGTGCTGAATCTAGTCGTTCAAAGATTTGTGTCAAAGTACCCTGGCTTAGCGGACGTCCTGAAGCAGGCCAGGAAGTTGTGTGGGCATTTCAGGCAGTCTTAAACGGCCATGGCATGCTTTGCGAACATTCAGCGGAGAAACAACTTGCCGGTGAGACGCTTGATATTTGATAGCCCGACTCGCTGGAATTCGACCCTGCTCATGTTCTTTTGCCTGCTAGAACAGGAGAAAGCCATCACCCAGTACCTGTACATTTACAGTAGAAGGACACAATCTGGGGAGATGGGGATGTTCTGGCCACCGAACTGGACACTGATGCGAAATGCATGCAGGCTCATATTTGCGTTTGAGGAGGTGACCAACTTGGTAAGTCGCAGTGAAGGCACCATCAGTGACTTGATCCCCTACACTTACTTCCTGGAGTGTTCCGTGCGTAGAGTGGTGGATCAAGCTGTGGTGGAGCATGAAGAGGAACAGTTACGGCAGGAAGCATTGCGGGATCAATTCACATCAGAACCAGATGTTTCCTCAACACCTGTGGCAGCACCAAGGGGGGAGGAGGAGGAGGAAGAAGAGTCGTGTGGGGAAGAGGAGGAGGAAGAAGAGTCGTGTGGGGAAGAAGAGGAGTCAGACTCGGATGATGAGCAAGGTGTTTCTGTGGAGGAGGAAGAGGCGGCAGAAGAAGAACAACCGCAGAAGGCGTCGTAGGGGGCTTGTGCTATTAAATCCCGTGGTATTGTTCGTGGCTGGGGGGGAAGGAAGAGGACTTACATGACGTCACTGAGGAAGAGCAAGAGGAGATGGATAGTACGTCTGGATCCGACTTTGTGCAGATGGCGTCTTTCATGCTGTCCTGCCTGTTGAGGGACCCCCGTATAAAAAAAAAAACTCAAGGGGAATGAGCTGTACTGGGTGGCCACACTACTAGACCCTCAGTATGGGCACAAAGTGGCGGACATGTTACCAACTCACCAGAAGGCAGAAAGGATGCAGCACATGCAGAACAAGCTGGCAACTATGCTTTACAATGCGTTTAAGGGTGATGTCACACCACAACGCAAAGGTACCACTGCCAGTAATCCTCCTCCCATGTCAACGCAGGCAAGGACAGAACGCTCCAGCGATCTCATGGTGATGTCGGACATCAGGACATTGTTTAGTACAACGCCTCGCCTTAGCCATTCCGGATCCACCCTCCACCAACGCCTGGACCGGCAGGTAGCCGACTACCTGGCCTTAAGTGTGGATGTAGACACTGAGGAGCGATTATGAACCCTTGGACTACTGGGTGCGCAGGCTTGACCTGTGGCCAGAGCTGTCCCAATTTGCCATCCAACTTCTTTCTTGCCCTGCCGCAAGCGTCCTGTCAGAAAGGACCTTCAGCGCAGCTGGAGGCATTGTCACTGAGAAGAGAAGTCGCCTAAGTCACAAAAGTGTTCAGTACCTCACCTTTATCAAAATGAATGAGGCATGGATCCCTGATGCCCGCCCCAAGACTACGTCAATCCCCACACACAGCATCTCTGCCTGCACGCCATGTGACTGACTGCCTGCCCCAAGACTAAGTCGCTCCCCACACAGCATCTCTACCCATAGGCCACTTCACTGCCTTCTCCGCCATTTCCAACAGGGTCCAGGACTCCAGGTGGATTCCTGAATTTTTAAGGCTGCTGCTAGCAGCGGCCACTATACTAATTTTTCTGGTGCATGTACATGCCTGCCTAATTTTTCTGGCTGCACTGCAGCTGCAACAACAAAACAAAAGGCATGCACATGTACCAAATTCCACTTCGTGATCATTACCTTGTCGCGGTGAAGGGGCTTGCGTATCACAATGAAGCAATGACCGCCGGCTATATGAGTGTCTTGGGGGTTAGCACACCAGAGATAATAAGGTCGTTGCTTCATTGTGGTCAGACCAAATTTGATCAGCTGGACAGTCACTGTTCTGTCAGATCGCGCTGTTTCTCAAAGAAGCAGCAGATCATTGCAGGGGCTTAGATCAACGAACGGGAATGGATTTTCCCGTTCATTGATCTCCGGGCGAGCGGGCGGCGGCATGCACGAGCGGCGGGAGCTCGCACACGAGCGGCGGGAGCGCGGACAGCGGCGGTAGCACGGAAGGTACGGATTTCTCCGTCCCTTGGTTTTTTAGGGGGGGGAAAAGGGACGCAGAAATTAGTACCGCGGGGGGTAAAGTGGTTAAGCTTACAGGTCTATAATTTCCTGGTTTTGATTTTTTGCCCTTCTTAAATAATGGGAAAACGTGGGCTGTACGCCAATCTACTGGGACTCTGCCAGTTAAAAGAGAGTCACAAAAATTTGGCCCAGATTAATCTAGCCAGCTAGGATTGTAGTTAGTAGTAAACCGAGGGTGGAGAAAAACAGGTGAGTGCCAAGAGACATATAGTATTTTGGATAATAAGATCATCTTGAATAGGTTAGCATTTCTGGAAGCATTCAGGAGTAGCTTTTCCCATAAATTGTTTTTTTATTTCATAAATATGTTTTAATTTTATCCCTAACTAAACCGCCACATCCCCGCCGCAGTACGCTATCTAAATCCCCCAAACTCCCCGGGGGCAATCCGGGCAGCGCTTCCGTGGGAGGCCGGGCTATGAGCTGCAGCCCTGCCTCACACGCGTCTGTCAGCGGCGGATCGCCGCCTCTCCCCTGCCCCTCTCAGTCTTCCTTCACTGAGAGGGGCGGGGGAGAGGTGGAGATCTGCCGCTGACATAGCCCTGCCTCACACGGAAGCGCTTAGGGCAGCAAAATCCACAACCAAGAAAGTCGTGGATTTTTGCGGGGTAGAGGTAGGGGGTAGTTTGGGGGGATTTAGATAGCGTACTGCGGCAGGGAAGCGGCAGTTTAGTTAGGGATAAAGTATTAAACATATTTATTAAATAAAAAAACTTTATTTTAGAGACTTCAGAGTCTCTTTAAAGTGGTCTGAAACTCTGACATAACATTCAATAAAAATGTGTTTTTCTACATTTTATTACTCATACAGTTATCATATTTGCTTTTGTGCTCAAGTAATATTGTCTGTCTACAAATTGCAAGTTTCCAAAGTGTAGTTTTTCTTGCCCTGAAAGCTGCCATTGTATTTTTGTTTGTTATATTTGTTTAACCATTTCAGTGATGTTCTACTAAAAAAAAAAATTCTGGGACAGTAGCTTTAAAGCTGTGAAGAATCGTTTAGAGCAAAGTAGAAATGCTGACTTTCAGACCACTTTAAGTTTGGTATCAACCTGGGTCAGCAGGGGGTCCAAATGAAGTGTGACAAACTCTCCTGGAAATTATAATGCCAAGATACTGTATTTAAATGAACTCACCCGGTGCAGTCGGGCCAGGAGGTGTTGCTGGGTGGGTTGGGGGAGAATCCAGCGGTAGAATAAGGGATTTGGACCAGTTAGTTTTAAGGTCAGAGTAAGTGCCCTATTGATTAACGACCTGTAGTGCTGCCTCCAGTAAGTCACCAGGATCCCCGAGATAAAGTAACATATCAGCATAGAGACTGATTTTGTCCTCCTTTTTCCAAGTATTTTTATTTATTAATATTGATATTGCTGCAGCTATAAGCATTCACCAAGCACAGCTTTAATTGTGAATATGCAAATGCAAGCTTAAATGAAAACAAAATATAAATGGTCGCCATATAATGCTATACATTTGCAATTCATTAAAATATGCTTCTTTACCTGATCTGAAGATTTCTTTTTTTTCTTCTTTTTCCCCCAGCATCCTGAACTTTCAGCATCCTTATTGCTTGTCTCACCACAAAGCAGTCCATCAAGTTCATCTGTCCCTGTGTGTTGTCCCTGAGAAGTTTCTGCAGCTAGACGGTAAGAGAGGTTCCTTAAAATGCACACACAGTTTTCAACGGTCTGTAAATTGAAAGAAAATGTTTTTGTGCAATCAGGCAGCTGTACACTGAGACTTAATTATTCCATCAAGTATTCCATACATATATAGATTTTCCCATTTGATTCCCGACAAATGCAATCACTGTGACGGAATCTGCCGGGGATCTATTGCATGGAAAATGATCAGGATAGAAAACCTCCATCGATTAAGGGTGGGGTAGGAGCAGCAATAGATCAATGTCCTACAGTGTTGTACTGCAACAATCAATTTTTCTGCTGAATATTTTGAAAATCGATGTGCTATGTGTGATAGAAATCAATTCCTCTCTGATCACAAAACAAATGCCTCCAACTGTAGTGTCTTATAAATAGAATGTTATAGACACACAGGCACAGAACATTTATTTTGCGCTTTTCTCCAGGCAGACTCAAAGCGCCAGAACTGCATCCACTAGGACACACTCTGTAGGCAGTAGCAGTGTAAAGGAGTCTTGCCCAAGGTCTCCTACTGAACAGGTGCTGGTTTACTGAACAGAAAGAGCCGAGATTCAAACCATGGTCTCATGTGTCAGAGGCTTTAACCAGTGCACTATCCACTATATTTAAACCCCACAGCCTTCTAATACACAACAATTTGTATAGGCAAGGACTTACAATATGCAACTGTAATGGTGTAACGCAGGTACTTTAATTGCTACCATTTAAACCTTAAATATTGTTATATTGTTTCCTGAACTATTGTTTCCAGCTTTAAAATGGCTGCCAGCATATTGGAACTCATTGTTTAGAAACTAGTTTTAAAGAGACTCTAAAGTCTCCTAAAAACGAGGTTTTTACTTTAAAAACCTCTTTAACCTAATTGCCCCTCCTAAAACGCTGCATCCCCGCGGATGAAAACGCCATAAATCGCCCCTAATTCCCCCCCGGCAAAATCCATGACTTTCTTGGTCGTGGATTTTGCTGCCTCGGGAGGCAGAGCTTTCAACTGCAGCTCTGCCTCCATGCGCGTCAATCGTGCATATATCCGCCTCGCCTCCGCCCCTCTCAGTGAAGGAAGACTGAGAGGGGCGGGGTAGAGGCAGCGATCCATGCTGATAGACACGTGTAGAGGCAGAGCTGCAGCTGAAAGCTCTGCCTCTATGTGGAAGGAGCCCCGCGATGTCCCCCAGGGGATTTGGGGTGATTTATGGCTTTTTTAGGAGGGGCAATTAGGTTAAAGTGGTTTTTAAAGTAAAAACCTAATTTTTAGGAGACTTCAGTCTCTTTAACTA
Organism: Hyperolius riggenbachi; assembly: GCF_040937935.1. Taxonomy (NCBI): domain Eukaryota; kingdom Metazoa; phylum Chordata; class Amphibia; order Anura; family Hyperoliidae; genus Hyperolius; species Hyperolius riggenbachi. The sequence goes on from NC_090650.1 coordinate 175,900,962, forward strand.
GCCAAAGTTCCATGTGGCTGGCAGGAAATACAGCTCATACTAGTGCAACTTTCTCCCTCTAGCCAATCACAGAGCATGGGAGGGGGGGGGGGGTACTTAGAGGAGGGGGCAGGTTTCTAAAGGAACAGCAGCCATTGTTTAGGTCTCTCTTCTGGTGAGATGCCAAGCTTTGAGGACATCAAAAGACCTTTGCTGTAAGCCATGGAGGATCTTTTTTTGTTTGAGCTGTCCATGATGATTACAGAGAACAATGGACATTGTAACTTGATCTAATCTACAAGGACCAAAGCTAAAGGCCCATACACACGTCGGATTTTTGCGAACGACCCGTCGTTTGAACGTTCCGTCGCTCCGTCGTTCGCACGGCAAATCCGGCGTGTGTACAGACTATCGTTCGGGTGATAAGACTGGTCTTATCACCCGAACGATAGTCTGTACACACGCCGGATTTGACGTGCGAACGACGGAACGACGGAACGTTCAAACGACGGGTCGTTTGCAAAAATCCGACGTGTGTATGGGCCTTAAGTGATACTTTTTGGTCTATATATATATATATATATATATATATATATATATATATATATATATATATATATATATATATATATATACATTCCTACCTGTTCTCGCACCTCCATAACCCTACACCCATCATATGGATCTGAGTGAACTCTTGAGTGAACTCGACTTGCCTAATCTCCATGCTCCCATCCAGTGACTGACTAAGCATTACTAAGCTTAGTCATGTGATGTCAATGGCCCTGGGGGCCCCCGAGCACTATGGCCAGGAACAGGAAGGGGAAGAGTGCAGGAAGGAGGAGCAGCGGCGGGCATAGAGAGGCGGGAAGGGGGGGGCAGCCCCCCTCCCACACCTGGGCCCCCCCTTCTACGCTCTCCCCTCCAGAATGTATTGCAGCGGCAGCAAGTGGGGAACAACTTACTACTTTCTGGTTACAGCTCTGTGTGCCGCTGCCCTGGTCTTCTCTGTCTGTTGTCCAATCACACTCTCACTGTGCTTCCTGTGAGAACATGATTGGAAAACAGAGAAGACCAGACCAGAGCAGGTGTACGCAGAGCTGGAACCAGGAAAAAGTTGTTCCCCGCTCGCTGCAATACATTCTTGATAGGTGAGCGTGGAAGGGGGGGGGCTAGGTGAGGGAGGGAGGGGAGGCTGTCCACCTCCCCGCCGCTCTATGCCTGCTGCTGCTTCTCCTTCCTGTGCTTTTCCCCCTCCTGTTGCTCACCGCTGCAACATTCTGGTTTGTAAGGGGGAGTGTGGAAGGGTTGGACTGCCCCCCCCTCCCCACCACTCTGTGCCCACTGCTCCTCCTTCCAGGAGACAGGGGACACCTGTAGACCTGGCTAACTAAACTGGGGACACCTATAGACCTGGCTACCTAATCTGGGGACACCTGTAGACCTGGCTAACTAAATTAGGGGCATCTATAGACCTGTCTACCTAAACTATACACCTGTCTACCTATACTGAGGACACTTGTAGACCTGGCTACCTATACTGAGGACACCTATAGACCAGGCTAACTAAACTGGGGACACCTATAGACCTGGTTACCTAATCTGGGGACACCTATAGACCTGGCTACCTATACTGAGGACACCTGTAGACCTGGCTAACTAAATTGGGGACACCTATAGACCTGGCTACCTAAACTGGGATACCTATAGACCTGGCTAACTATACTGGGGGCACCTATACCTTGCTACCTATACTGGTGTCACCTATAGCTAACGACTTATACCGGGGACACCTATAACTTGCTATCTATACTGAGGACATCAATAACTTTCTACCTATACTAGGGATACCTGTAGCTAACTACCTATACTGAGGACACCTATAGCTAACTACCTATACTGAGGACATCTATAACGTGCTCTCTATACTGGGAGCATCTATAGTTGGCTACTTATTCTGGGGGCAGCTATACTCTGGCTCTAGGCCCTTCATATGACACTTGTCTCAGGCCCTGCATACTCTCCAATAACTAACTCCAATAAGGCCACCCAGCATTTCAGACAATAGCAATCATCCCTCCCCAGCCACCACTGGCTACCTAATACTGGTGTATATGGGCACATTGCTACTTAATTCTGTTTTATGTATACAGGGCCCATTTGGCTCCAAAATCTTTTATTTTGATGCACCTGGCTATTTATTGTAAGGCACTTACATTGTAAGGCACTTGGTTACTTTATTATTTTATCTGGAGGTGTGTGAATACTTAAAGTGAACCTCCAGACTACAAATCTACTCAGCAGAACTGAAAAGGCTTGGTGTTTTTTTAACAGTTTCACAGCATCAGAACTTGTTTTTTCTTACTGAAGTCTCATTTTTAGTTGCATTTTTAGCTAAGCTCTGCCCCATCAAAGAAAACTGCCCGGGCTTTTTTCCCCTGATGCTGTGCAAAGCATGATGGGATTTCTGATGTTGTTGTTCTTGTTGCCTAGCAACTGGGAGGGGTGATTAGGACACAGGACAGTTGGAACTGTGTCTCATGCTCCCTGTCACCTTCTTACAACAAAAAAGATGGCTGCCCCCATGAAATCACAAACCTTTGCCTGTTCTTTTAAAACAGGGTGGGTAAGAGATTATATTACCTATCTATTTTAATTAACATAACTAATGTAACTTAATGACAGTATGTTTGTTTAGGCTGAAGTTCTTCTTTAATATTTTTATTAAGCGCCATTTGACTACCATATTTTCTGGACTATAAGACGCACTTTTTCTCGCCCAAAAGTGTGTGTGTGGGGGGGGAGTCAGTGCATCTTATAGTCCGAATGCTACCTTTGGACCACGTCTTTAAGAATCTATACGTTGGTTGCTATTGGCAACAACACTACACCTTCGTTCGGCACCATACCACAGGAAGTGTGATAACTTGACTCTCATCACAGCAAACAGCATAGGAGATAGGACTTCGTAGACGTCGTCAAAGTTCAAGAGTTTATTTGTAAAACAAATATACAGATATGTTCAGTAGCAATATCTAACCTCGGCAAAGCAAACCGTCTGTAGAATCTTATGCGTTCCTTGCATACTTGATCTATCTCTAATAGCTAGATCAGGCCTCTCTTAGTTACATCTATGCATCTATGCTAGGCTTATATACAGCATACAGATCATGTAGAAGGAAAGTAGGAAAAGGAGTGAATAAAGTCCTCAGTCAGAAGCAGCCTCGGGAGCCCACCTTTGCTCCTCTTATACTGACCTCTAAAGAGTTAAATATGACCTCATCTGAGCAGGGACAGATCAATAACTCATCGCCTGTTATTGGCTGATAAGAACCCGTGATATCATGACAAGCACAGTCTTTTACTGCGCATGCACTGGAAAATTCCATTTTCCAATGACCTGGTCCAGTGCTCTTCAATTTATTTATTAATGACCTAGTAGATGCAGTAGTGAGCAATGTTGCTATTTTTGCAGATGATACAAAATTGTGCAGAATCATCAACTCTCAGGAAGATAGTGTCATATTGCAACAGGATCTGGATAGGATGGCTATATGGGCACATACATGGCAGATAAAGTTCAATGTTGACAAATGTAAAGTCATGCATTTTGGTTGTACCAATGGTCTAGCACCATACAAAATAAATGGGATACAGTTGGGGACATCAAACTTGAAGAAGGACTTAGGAGTACTCATTGACAACAAGTTAAATAATCGTACTCAATGCCAAGCCGCTGCAGCTAAAGCGAACAAAATTTTGGGATGCATTAAAAGGGAAATAAAAACTCGAGATGCTAGCATAATATTGCCCCTGTTTAACTCTCTAGTAAGGCCACATCTGGAATATGGAATTCAGTTCTGGGCACCACATTACAAAAAATATATTGCAGTTTTAGAGCAGGTGCAGAGACGAGCTACAAAATTGATACGTGGGAGGGAAGGTCTCGCTTACCAAGAAAGGTTAGATAAACTGGGTTTATTTAGTCTAGAGAAAAGACGCCTTAGAGGAGATCTAATTAACATGTATAAATACATCAGAGGGCAATATAATAGCTTGGCGGATGAGCTTTTTGTCCCTAGGCCTTCTCAAAGGACTAGAAGACATGATCTGCGCATGGAGGAAAAACGTTTTAGCCATTTATTTAGGAAAGGGTTCTTTACAGTAAGAGTGATTAAGATGTGGAATGCATTGCCACAGGAAGTCGTTATGGCAAACTCTATACCTGCATTTAAAGGGGGCTTAGATGCTTTCCTTGCGTTGAAAGACATCCATGGCTACAATTACTAGGTTATGCCTAATGATGTTGATCCAGGGATTTTATCTGATTGCCATCTGGAGTCAGGAAGGAATTTTTCCCTTTTGGGGCTAATTGGACCATGCCTTGTGGGTTTTTTTTTCGCCTTCCTCTGGATCAACAGGGGTATGTGGGGGACGGGCTGGAGTTGTACTTTGTACTGGTTGAACTCGATGGACGTATGTCTTTTTTCAACCAAAATAACTATGTAACTATGTACCCTTGTTCTGAGGAGACCATTGTTTAATGTACTTGTGAGAATATTTTCATAACAATGGCTCATGTTTATGTTGTTCGTCGCCAGCTGGTCTGGCCCCTGCACTGGATATCTCTGATACAGCCTTGGTAGTTCCAGTACAATGTTCTACTGAAAATCAGAACTCTCTTTATTTATCTGTAAGAGAAATTCTCCTTAAAGAGACTCTCTGCAGAGCAAGTCCTTTTACTAAACCAATTAGGTAAAGTGACTGAGGCCTCCGAATTCAAGCATATCATACTTAAATTCTAACAGCCTCCCTGAAAAGGCTTGATCTGCAGATCCCTCACTCCTGGTTCAGACAGCACCCATGATTCTATTTTTTTATGTTTCACTTTTCGATGCTCGTGCTCACACACTCTCTCTGCTCTAGGTAGTTGTTCCTGGGAGAGAGAGCAAGACCTCTTGGCCTCCTTTTAACCAGGCTCTCTGGGGATGCCCTACCTCTAGGTCCCTATTGACCAAACTTATCAAAATTGCTTCACATGCATATCCCTTACAAACTTGCATGATCATGGAAAAGTGAAACTTTTTTCTCTGTTAAGCAACGGAGCAGTGCAGTGTTGTTAAGCAACAATCAGCTTCATCCTCATAGGTACTGCTGAAAGCTAGACACCTAACCTTGTATATCGCTTAGCTTGGAAATATTGGCTTATGAGATTGTTTATCTGACACCAATCTCTTAACCATGTTGATTTGTTTGCGTAATTTCACACACAAACTCACCTGCGTAATGATGCCTATGATTGTCATCCCCATCATGACAACTAGTGGGTGTAGAAAGAAGTTTTGAACTGCAGAGGCCCAGTCCGAGTGTCCCTGGAACATCGCAACACACCTGATTATATTTGTGTTCAACCTCTTTAACCTCCTTGGCGGTTAATTTTTTCTGCAAAAATTGCAGAATTCCAATTTTTTTTATTTTTTTTTTTAAAGTTTCATGTAAAGCTACCAGAGTGGTAGCTACATGAAACACCACTAGAGGGCGCATGTGGCCCTCTAGTCCGATCGCCGCCGGCAACAATAGCAAACAGGGGAACGCGTATACAACGCGTTCCCCTGTTTGGCTTCTCCTGTCGCCATGGCGACGATCGGGATGACGTCATGGACGTCAGCCGACGTCCTGACGTCAGGGACACACGATCCAGCCCATAGCGCTGCCCGGAACTCATTGATCCGGGCAGCGCAGGGCTCTGGCGAGGGGGGGGCCCTCTTCAGCCGCTGCGTGCGGCCGATCGCCGCAGAGCGGCGGCGATCAAGCTGTGCGCGCGGCTAGCAAAGTGCTGGCTGCGCGCACAGCAATTTACAAAATGAAAATCGCCCCACCAGGGGCTGAGATCTCCCCCTGCGCGGCATAGCCCGAGCTCAGCTCGGGCTTACCGCCAGGGAGGTTAAGATCCCCTTGATCATGGTGAAATATCACCCCTAGTTTAGTGTTCTGTTTGTTCAACCGTTGTAACCAAGTGTGGTCTTGTGTTAAAACCTGTACCCATTTATCCCATGGCGTTTTATCTCTCAGGATAGGCACTTTCTGTGGAGCTTTGAATTTTACAGTTCTCTTAACAATTTGAGGAATAACATAGTCAAACCTTGACGACAGGATCTATATGGGATCTCCGCTCACACAATAAGTTCCCCTTGGAAGATCAACCTTGTCGGAACAATTATGAAAATGTACCTAGAATGTGTCAGTAGACATCATGTTTAAAAAACAAACTTTTCCTTCAGCCACCGGAGATATTGGTTTGGCTTTAAGATGGATCTTTTGAATGGCAGCAGCGTATTCTGCGTTATTGAGCCAGCATGCTTCCTCACTAAATCTGACTTGTCCTGGCAAACACAGGTACTTCTCTGAGAATTGCCAGCATGACGACAAATCTCACCTCTCCGTCTAGAACCAAAACATGTTGACCTCTCAGGTCATGGTGTAAGACATGTGTGGATGAAACAGGTGTCCCCAGTTAAACTACCTGGGTTTTTCCATCAGTAGGAACTAAGGAAGTAGCGGTGCATAAAGAATTGTCGCACCCTCTCCACCTGTTTACCCAGACATCTCGGTGCCTCCATGCAAAAGATCCTTCCCCAGGAAAATCGATAAATCTCTCCTTGTCAAGTCTCAGTTGTAAAGGAGTTTTACCTTCTGATAAGGCTTGAGCCATTATCTTAAAATCCATTGTTAACTTGGTCTGCATAGACAAGCATGCTGTTTCCCATGCAGTACCCCTAGCATGTACAATCATCTTGCAGATAATTATTTGAATGTGCCTTTGAGTGTACCCCTGAACTTTGTATGTGTTGTGTGTTAACTGTTCCAAAACCAAGTTCAGATGATGTTGGGTACCCACATTCTGTTGTCCCAATGTGCCTAATTGTTGAATGGCCTCTGTCATACCGTCTATGTCTACACTGTTTGCCCCATTCCAGCGCTCATGCCTCCCAAGATTGTATCTGCTAAATCCCGGGACCTTCTTCTGGCTACACTATTCCCTGTGGAATGTGCCCATGACATAAAAGCCTGTACCAGGGTGGCAGCGACAGTGCTGCAGTTAGGGTAGATATTAGATATTACCCACTCTTCTAAGTTAATCTGCCAAGTTATCAATTGAAGCTGGGCCTCCATAACTGGAGTCGCCTACAGTTGATTTAACTGAAAAGGGGCACTTTTTACAACTGTGTGTATCACATGATGGTAGGCGGGGTTCCTGGGTAATCACTGGCAGGGTGACTACCTGAGCTTTAGGAGTCGTGGGAACCCCCACTTTTACTGTCATGGTTCCCCTTCTCATCATGTAAGATCTATTTGGACCTTTAAACTCTAGGGACTGTGGGATGCAAAAACTGTATGTCCATGGTCCTTCATCCTCCCGGACTAAGGGCACTATTTGTAAACTCCCTAGTTTTAGTCTCATCCCCCTTCCATCATAGAGAGTCCCCGGGGGTGCTACCTGATGAATCCCAGGATTCTACATCTTTACTCCAAAAAGTTCCCTGATCCATTAAACTCACGTCCCATGCTAACCCTTGTGGCCCTCCCCAGAAGAACACTGTTGGAACTCTTTCTTCTGGGAAATTGATTAGCATCTCAATGACAAAAGATGTTCACAACTGTCCTGATTGGACCTTTGCCCCCCTTATGTCCTGAGGCAAAATGCGTACTTTAGGTCGGGAAGATTGTACTCTCGCCAAACTTTCAATTAAGAGTACCCCCTCACTTACAACCTAGAATGCGGATAAGTGGCTGAATATGGATTGTGTGAGATTGTCTCATATTGTGACCCGTGTAGTGAGTGAGGATGATGTTACCTGTGTTGGCTCTCCCTTTTCTGGGATCGCTCTCCCCACCCTCTTTGCCACCTGAAAATGTGGCTGGATCTCGATTTTTACTTCTCGTTTCGAGAACCAAAACCCTTCTGCTTTCCAGCCTTTACGTGTGTATATATAAATGTTAGTATGACAGCGCTCCTCTTCTATTGCTTTGCACCTGCAGAGTCAGAAAAACCTAAACATAGTGCATTACTGTCGGATATTTATGCAACCATAAACACTCCCAGTGCCATAAAGTGCATTCACTCGTGCTCCACTCCAAGTGCAAAATTGCCCACAGCTCCCCTATAGAATGCAGGCTCACCGGATATATACCACCCTGAATGGCAGGTGGATCTCAAACAAAAGCCAGCCAGTCAGCGATACGATTTTTCAGCTTCAATAGATTTTAATCCACTGCTCATAGAGATATAAAAGAACAAACATAGCATAAAACCTTTTAAAACATTAAAACCCTGCGCTGAGTGCGCACTCACGTAATCCAATGTGATATCAAGCGTATCAGGCTTCCCTAGCCCAGCGGTATTGCCCTCTCTGCGGTCGCGGCGTCCAGTCCCGTCTCCGCCGGAGCCAAGAGCGTCTGACGTCACTAGGAGCAGGCAATTGCATCGCTGGAGAATTTAACAACTAAGAGAGACGCGGAAGTGCCATAGCGGGGACGGGACGCCGCAACCGCAGAGAGGGCAATACCGCTGGGCTAGGGAAGCCTGATACGCTTGATATCACATTGGATTACGTGAGTGCACACTCAGCGCAGGGTTTTAATGTTTTAAAAGATTTTATGCTATGTTTGTTCTTTTATATCTCTATGAGGAGTGGATTAAAATCTATTAAAGCTGAAAAATCGTATCGCTGACTGGCTGGCTTTTGTTTGAGATCCATCTGCCATTCAGGGTGGTATACATCCGGTAAACCTGCATTCTATAGGGGAGCTGTGGGCAATTTTGCACTTGGAGTGGAGCACGAGTGAATGCACTTTATGGCACTGGGAGTGTTTATGGTGGCATAAATATCCGGCAGTAATGCACTATGTTTAGGTTTTTCTGACTCTGCAGGTGCAAAGCAATAGAAGAGGAGTGCTGTCATACTAACATTTATAATTACAAGACTGTGGAATTTTTGATAGCGAAGACTCAAAAGTGGACTAGTTGCTGTGGAGAAACATTTATTGCAGTGGGCGCAGTTTACATAAATTAGTTTACGTGTGTATAGTTGGTTGCTCCAGAGTGTGATATTGTTCCCTGCTTCTCTCCTGGAGGAGAAGTGACGCTTACTTCTTGTTCATCTCCAATCTAGAACCATCTCACTCCGGAGAACCAAGACAAGGTAATCCTGAACAACACACTCCACCTTTTGCATGTACCCATTGTACTGCAATGTACCTTTTAACAAGACTTTGGATCGGTGCGTTGGTTCTGGTAGTGTGACATTCAAGAGCAGATTTAAGCTGCCGTTCACATCACACTTCCAGCACACCTGACCCTTCATACCTTTCACCAACATTGTGCCATGAAATTTGTTTCCACCTGGCACAAGTGATCTTTTCCTCCTTCCCGGTTCAGTCCAGTCGGCCAATCAGAGGGAAGTGCAAAAGGATCAGTACCTTTTTCTCCCAACATTAACATGCTTGGGCCTTGTGTTCTCATTAACCACTTATTGTTCATGAGAATTTCCTCTCCTTGGTCTCCTAGGACGAAATGGCAACCTAGGATCACCGTCAGCACGGTACTCTTCATTATTAGAGCACCTCCTTGGGAGAGAAAAACATTAGCAATTTACATTGTGCTTTGCTCAGTAAATTTTTTTAGTCTCTTTCTGATCTCAGAAATCTCGCTGTTCTCCAAACCAGGATTGGCCTCTGGAAACTTTTGCTAATACAACTGACATGTCTGTCTCTGCTGCCAGCACCTCAGCTTTCTCGATTCCATATTGCCAAACTCCTGAAACCAAAATACAAACAAATCAATTCTTATTAATGATTTGGGTTTCGCCCTTCGAGCTTTTACTCTGAACACCTCAGATTGATCAATGTATACCATAATTGATCTTGTTTCTTTATAGTTCTCTTGAACCTTGTTTACTCTTTTTGGTAGAATTGAGCTATTGAGCTACACCCCTCTCTACTACCTTATGTACAATGTCATAAGTACTTACCTTTTTAAAATTTGCTACTTCGGACTTCACATCCCCCTGTACATACTCGGCCGCGGTATGTACTAAGTCCAGGTGCCACACACATGTTGCTGCTACCTGCTGACTGCTTTTCAGTTGAGCTTGCAATGCTCTTACTCATTTTCGTTTTAACTTACCTAGAACTCCATTGATCGCAACCAGCTCTGCTAGAAATCCTATTTGTTGTACCCTCTGACCAATGTTTGCCAATGCTACTACCTCTATACTTGCCCAAAAATGGCTACCTCCCTGTAGGAAGGTGTGCTTTGCACTTTAACTACACAGGGTTCAGGGCTTTGCATGCCAGCTTCATATGCCTGCATGAGAATCACTGAATGCCCACTAGGTAGGTAGTCCTATAGCAAACATTCTACTGATACACTGTCACTCTGTAAATGGAAACTCCTTGCTTCTTTGTAATTGCCCCTTGAACTGCTTTAAGTTCTGGTCTTTGTGATAAACTTGGTAGGAGCTGGAAAAAATATATTTGACCAATCAGTGGACGAGGAAAAACACACAAACAGCCCAGCATTGACCTCTTTGTCAATCTCTGGACCTGTCCACGACACAACCCGAAAAAAAGTTTACCGCTCTGCAGCCGCGGCGATGGACACCTGGATTGGTCAACTCTTTTTTTTCCACCTCCGGTACACCCTTATGTACTGTTCCCCCCTTCCTCTATTGGGAACTCATGTTGCACCGCTGTTTAAGGTGCATCACTTAACCACTTAAGCCTAACTGGACGAGAGTTAGCCCAGCGAACAGTGAAAGGGATTATAGATCCCTTTCACCGATCGCATCCCCCCGGAGAAAAGCTCTCCAGACGCTGCAGCTTTTCTGCGTGCCAAAAAGTTCAGAGTCTTCTTTCTTCTTCCTGGGAGCGAGCTAGACTATTTGACTGTGGCCATCTTGTGGCCAAATAGTAAAACTACACCCACATACATTTCACAATAGACATATACACTTTTTTTACATTCAAAATAAAACTGTTTACCTCCCACACCAAAAATTATCCACATACAATTTTTAATAAAAAAATTTTTTTTTACAATAATAATAATAAAAAACAAACACATAAATTTTACCTAAGGGTCTGAACTTTATAAATATGCATGTCAAAGGAGTATATTAATATATTTTTAAAAAATTATGGGCTTGTTAATAGTGATGGACGCAAATTGAAAAATTGCACCTTTACTTCCAAATAAAATATTTAATATAATAATATAATAAAAGCCTAATTGGTGGCGGAAAAAAACAAGATAGAGATCCATTCATTGTGATGAGTAGTGATAAAGTTATTGGCAAATGAATGGGAGGTAAAAGTTGCTCAGATGCAAAAAAATTTAAACCCTGTGGGCTTAAGTGGTTAAAGGAATAATCCCATAAGTAACTCTGTCCAGATACCCCCTGATCCGCTCTTGCAAATCATTCTCTAGGAAATATCAAACATGTATGTGTCTCCATGTACCTTGCTTGAAAACACTTCATATGATCTCAGTAACCATGATTGCCTCATAGCAACTGCTTGTTTCACATATTCTGGCATTCTTTTTCCCCATGCCCAGACTCTGGGAAAATAATCTGGAAGCAGATACTCAGTAGAGTGTCTTTGTCCCCTCTATGGATCCCCGTATCAGCTGCTCCGTGCAAGGTGCCCATTTGCAAAGCCCTGATGAGGATCCCTGGCCCCCTCCCTTGCTGACATGACTCTAGCTTGCCAGTTTCTATGAGCATTGAGGGCGTGCCTTTTCGTGGGCTCTTCCAGCACCCCCCCTTTCTCTATCTACGGGAGCTTCATACGTCACGAATGTTGGGGCGGCCCTTCCCTGAGCTGTGTCACCATTTTGGAAACTGGAAACTGCCAGACATTGATCGTAATGCAAAACTTTGACAAAAACAATGCAAACACATTTACATTTGTAAAACATGATTTACCCTGCAGGACATCTTACAACCCACGCAGCATTCGGACACACAAATCCTGCATCTTCAAACTTTGCTCAAACTCACGGACAGATACACCCACGTAATCCTGTGTACAGAACTCCATAACAAACAAAAACCACAACCAATCTCCCACTGCTATGTTCTCACAACAACAAAAAACACACTAGGAAAAACATCCCTTAACATAAAACAAATGATCCATCCATCCATCCCCTGGAGAATGGGACAGGGACGTGCAGCTCGGGAAAAATCTCTCCACACCTACAGTAAACCAAACCCCTGTCATCCCTTTGTAAGGACAAGTAGCATATGTTGAAACTGAAACCATTCATCTTTCACTCCCCAATTCAACTGTAACAATGCCTTCTCATGCATACCCAGCTGCATTTATTCACTCAAACTAACATTATGCATAAGCTGCAAAAATACATCACATTCTCTTCTCGCATTTTACGCTGCCTAAACTTCTACCATACCTCTCATGCATAAGCTGCAAACTCACACTTGAGCTAAACCCACACTGGAGCTGAGAGCTGCTGCCGTGCTAGCTCCCCTCCCCAAATACTCGCGGGGAGGGGGTGAGGATTTCGCATCCAAAAAAACAGAACACACAACAACACAGCACAGAATCCATTATAAAAATGTGTATATTAACAAACAAATAACAACTTGCCTGAACATCCCGACGTTCAGGGACGGATCTAGACCAAGTTGCACCTGGGGCAAGGTCAGGCTTTGGTGCCTAAAGGTAAAGTTTTGACGCCTAAACTGCCATTCATTTTGCCGCCTTTTTAAGAATCCAACAAACTGCACCTGGGGCAAGAGACCCGCCTGCCCCCCCCTTAGATCCGTCCCTGCCGACGTTCCTTCGAATCGAATGACAGTTCATACAGCTGTGGCAAATTTTCTCACGGATCTCTCTTCTGATGTCTCCTCTGGAGCTCTGAGACCCCACTCAGTGGACCCATGTGTTCCCCTCACGGCGATTTGCCTGGCCGCGCCCGGGATCGCTCTGGATCCTGTTTTGGCAGTAGCTGTGTGTACAGCATGGCTTATGACGTCCTAAAGTTCTGCCACTGTAGTACTCGAACTTCATTCCGTGCTCCGGGCTCCTTGCAGCCCCGCACTCACTTATCTCTTCTCGATAAGCTTCCAGCGTCCTCTCCGCTTTTCTTGCTGTGAAAGTCCTTGATAGACTGATATCTCTGGCCCCGGACCTTTTTTGGCTGTTTCTGGGAGACAGCACTGGGTTTCGGCACCAATTGTAAGAATCTATACGTTGGTTGCTATTGGCAACAACACTACACCTTCATTCGGCACCATATCACAGGAAGTGTGATAACTTGACTCTTATCACAGCAAACATGATAGGAAATAGTACTTCATAGATGTCGTCAAGGTTCAAGAGTTTATTTGTAAAACAAATATACAGATATGTTCAGTAGCAATATCTAACCTCGGCAAAGCAAACCGTCTGTAGAATCTTATGCGTTCCTTGCATACTTGATCTATCTCTAATAGCTAGATCAGGCCTCTCTTAGTTACATCTATGCATCTATGCTAGGCATATACAGTGGTGTGAAAAACTATTTGCCCCCTTCCTGATTTCTTATTCTTTTGCATGTTTGTCACACTTAAATGTTTCTGCTCATCAAAAACCGTTAACTATTAGTCAAAGATAACCTAATTGAACACAAAATGCAGTTTTAAATGATGTTTTTTATTATTTAGTGAGAAAAAAAACTCCAAATCTACATGGCCCTGTGTGAAAAAGTGATTGCCCCCCTTTGTTAAAAAATAATTTAAAGGTGGTTTATTACACCTGAGTTCAATTTCTGTAGTCACCCCCAGGCCTGATTACTGCCACACCTGTTTCAATCAAGAAATCACTTAAATAGGAGCTATCTGACACAGAGAAGTAGACCAAAAGCTAGACATCATGCCAAGAGCCAAAGAAATTCAGGAACAAATGTACTGTAATTGAGATCTATCAGTCTGGTAAAGGTTATAAAGCCATTTCTAAAGCTTTGGGACTCCAGCAAACCACAGTGAGAGCCATTATCCACAAATGGCAAACACATGGAACAGTGATGAACCTTCCCGGGAGTGGCCCGGCTGACCAAAATTACCCCAAGAGTGCAGAGAAAACTCATCCGAGAGGCCACAAAAGACCCCAGGACAACATCTAAAGAACTGCAGGCCTCACTTGCCTCAATTAAGGTCAGTGTTCACGACTCCACCATAAGAAAGAGACTGGGCAAAAACGGCCTGCATGGAAGATATCAAAGGCGCAAACCACTTTTAAGCAAAAAGAACATTAAGGCTCATCTCAATTTTGCTAAAAAAAACATCTCAATGATTGCCAAGACTTTTGGGAAAATACCTTGTGGACCGACGAGACAAAAGTTGAACTTTTTGGAAGGTGCGTGTCCCGTTACATCTGGCGTAGAAGTAACACAGCATTTCAGCAAAAGAACATCATACCAACAGTAAAATATGGTGGTGGTAGTGTGATAGTCTGGGGTTGTTTTGCTGCTTCAGGACCTGAAAGGCATGCTGTGATAGATGGAACCATGAATTCTACTGTGTGCCAAAAAATCCTGAAGGAGAATGTCCGGCCATCTGTTCGTCTTGGGTGCTGCAGCAGGACAATGACCCAAAACACACCAGCAAATTCACCTCTGAATGGCTGAAGAAAAACAAAATGAAGACTTTGGAGAGGCCTAGTCAAAGTCCTGACCTGAATCCTATTGAGATGTTGTGGCATGACCTTAAAAAGGCGGTTCATGCTAGAAAACCCTCAAATAAAGCTGAATTACAACAATTCTGCAAAGATGAGTGGGCCAAAATTCCTCCAGAGCACTGTAAAAGACTCGTTGCAAGTTATCGCAAATGCTTGATTGCAGTTATTGCTGCTAAAGGTGGCCCAACCAGCTATTAGGTTCAGGGGGCAATTTCTTTTTCACACAGGGCCATGTAGGTTTTGAGGTTTTTTTCTCACTAAATAATAAAAAACATCATTTAAAACTGCATTTTGTGTTCAATTATGTTATCTTTGACTAATAGTTAACGGTTTTTGATGAGCAGAAACATTTAAGTGTGACAAACATGCAAAAGAATAAGAAATCAGGAAGGGGGCAAATAGTTTTTCACACCACTGTTTACAGCATACAGATCATGTAGAATGAAAGTAGGAAAAGGAGTGAATAAAGTCCTCAGTCAGAAGCAGCCTCGGAAGCCCACTTTTGCTCCTCTTATACTGACTTCTAAAGAGTTAAATGTGACATCATCTGAGCAGGGACGGATCAATAACTCATCACCTGCTATTGGCTGATGTAATGCTGGGGGGTCATACTTTCTGACCACCCAGCACAACAAGGCTAAGAGCTGGATAATGGAAGAGGCTACACAGGCTGCCCAGAGCAACTGCAGCTCTGGGCTTCTAAAAAGACGCAATGGCAGTGCAGTGCGACGTTGCACTGTTCTTGCGATAGCAAACATTCATACAGCTACAAGACAGAATGGAGTGAGGTAGCCAATAGCAACCGCAGCAATGGCTACCTCGCAAGGACAGGACTACGCTAGCTAAGCACAGGTGATCACGCTAAGCGCAACCTACCGAAACGTGATAAAAACTGACTAGCTGAACACAGGATATCAACAGTTCAAGTAAGTATATATCAGCGGCACTGATATATCACTGTAACACGAATACAAGGAAAATAACAAACGCTGACTCGAATATGTATATATTGGCAATGAACCAATATATAACATAAGCAAGGACTAGCTAGATCTGGACTGAAGCAATACAGCAAACTAACTAGGCATTAGGCAATACAAACAATACAAATTCTCTGCACTAGAAGGAGTACGTACAGTATATATGTCCCCGTGGGAAATCTATAATCATAGCTCCACAAGATAAATGAACTAGAAAGTAACAAGACAAGGAATATATTTCACAGTATCAAAGGACCCAGTAACAGCTTAGACAGAGCAGAAACTATGACGGGCGCGGTCTAAAAGGGGAGGCAGACTTTTATGCTGGCATCAGCTAATGGATGCAAGCATGCAAATCTCCACACAGCTGAATGGTAATCATTCAGTCCTAGCTGGCCTGATTACCATTTGCTAGCTGAAAGACTAGCATAACAAATGCATGCAGTAGTACTATGCAACAACATGCATGCAGGAAATCCAGGGCTATCTGGCTGCAGTTCAGCTGCAGTAAGCCATTGGTGGAATGATGACAGCATTCTGAGCTGCCCAGAACTGCAGAGCAATCACAAATGACAATGTGACCCACTGTGAATGCACAACCGAATGCAAGCTGACAAGCCAGAATTGTCCGTTTGCAGCTCCCAGAACAGAACACGCCACAGGAGAAATCCTTACAGTACCCCCCCACCCCCACCCTCTTTAAAGACGGCTTCCGGACGCCTATAGAAACCTGCACAATTCTCCCGAACAACCCAAACCAAAAAAACTGATGCGGAAAATCCAGCAAACTGATCTGACTGATAACTCATGAAGGTCAGGACAGCCCGACAAGACCAAATTCCAGAATCAGTCTCACCAAGACTGGACCAACCTACAGAACCATGCCCATCAGTACTACAACCCCCAGTGTGATACCCATCAGAACCGTGATTCCCAGGAAAAAAAAACCCGAAACTCTGAGCGATACCCACCACCTTCCAGGAACTGTCCAAAAATGCCAAACCTTTTGCAATGCCCACCGGAACTGTCCTTACCAACACAATACACACTGTTGAACCAGTCCAGGGCACCAGGACAAGTTTCCTCAGAAATCTCCCAGAACACTTTGAAGCTCCATAGAGATCCCAAGAGGTTAGACCACCATATAGGCTCACATGGAGAACTATCAAGAACCCCTATGGAACCTAGGGTAATTCCAGAGTCAGGGTTACAAGGACAAACATCAAGATCAGGGCTTTCAGGGACCAGAACCATCTCTGGGCATGCAGGCAGACTGGCAATATCAGACCATGCCTCCACTAAGGAAGCATCCGAGTATGCTGACACATTAGACACACTTGGGCATTCTGGCACACAAAGCACATCTGGGCACACTGGTACAAAAGAAACTTCTGGGCATGTCAAGGAACTGCAGACCTCAGAGTCAGTCATGATAGGACCGAAACCAGGACTGGGCAGAAAATCATCATGACTAGACTTCACAGCTACTGGACTCTCACTAAAGAATGCAGAATCAGACTTGGATGTCACTGATTCTAGCAAGGTTATTAACAAATCATGTTCAGGGGCATTAACAGGACAGGACAAATCTGATGTAAGCACCGAACTAGATAGGGGTTCCACAACTTCCCCTGGACTGGACAGAGACTCATCTAGTACACTGGATTGGAGCTCCAAAAGAGCTGCAAAACAAGTCAGTATTGCAGCAACCCCACTGAACTGGGCAAAACTGAGGAACTCACTGGACAGGAAGGGGACTCTGGAACCTCTGCCACACCGGCCAGAGAACCAGAATTTTCCAAGATACAAGGCAGGGTTTCAGGAACACTCACTAAACCGGGCGGAAATTCTGAGACTTCTATTATTTTTACCAGAGAGTCAGAATTATCCATGTTACAGGGCAAGACTTCTGAAACATTCAGAGGACAGGGCTAGAGTTCCCCAGCTGCTACAAGATCAGACAGGGACTCCACAAACTAATCCAAAACATGGTCTGACATACCACTGCTATGCGGACGACACCCAACTATATCTTTCCTTCAAGCCTGGTGTGACAGACCCAACTCTAACTATAAACGCCTGCTTACGTGAACGCAATGGATGGATGACAACTGGCTGAAACTGGATGCAGACAAAACGGAAGTCCTTCTCATCAGAGGGCAGCGCATGACAACAAAACAACGAAACTTGCAATCTTCACCACTGGGAATAGGGGGCACGGATCTACGCAGCTCTGATCATGTGCGTAGCCTAGGAGTTCTAATTGATGGAGATTTCAACTTCAGAACTCACATCTCTGCTGTGGTGAAATCATCCTATTTTCACCTGAAGAACATCGCAAAAATCAAGCACCTCATCCCCCCAGAAGTTCTACCAACTTTAGTTCATGCCTTCATTACCTCCCGTCTGGACTACTGCAATGCTCTCTACACTGGCCTTCCAAAAAAAGGTCT
Source organism: Hyperolius riggenbachi (assembly GCF_040937935.1). NCBI lineage: Eukaryota > Metazoa > Chordata > Amphibia > Anura > Hyperoliidae > Hyperolius > Hyperolius riggenbachi. The sequence continues at coordinate 175,919,116 of NC_090650.1, forward strand.
TATACCGCCTACAGCTGATACAGAATACTGCTGCCAGACTGCTAACCAACCAACCCCATCACTGCCACATAACACCAGTTCTGCACTCCCTTCACTGGCTACCTATAGAATGGAGGGTCCTATTCAAGATCGGCCTACTGGCATTTAAATCCCTGAATAATCTGGGCCCTGGATACATGAAAGATATGTTGCAGCTGCGTAGCAATCCCCGCATTCTCAGATCCACAGGTTCTAATAATCTAGTCATGCCCAGAGTCCACTTGGAAACTTTTGGTCCCAGAGCCTTCTGTCATGCTGCCCCTACGTTTTGGAACTCCTTACCTCAACAGATCAGGACAGCTCCATCCCTGGATGTGTTTAAATCCAGACTGAAAACCCACCTGTTCAGTTTGGCATTTGCAGAAATATAACTTTTGTTGTGTGAATACCTCGTTCTACTACTAATTACTGAATCTGAGAGAGCCTAAGTGCTTTGAGTCCTATGGGAGAAAAGCGCTATAGAAATGTTATTGTATAGTATTGTATTAGTAATATCAGACTGTGTACAGGGCAATGTATCCAAAATACCCGCTGACAAGGACAATGCTTCACTGGACAAAGATTCATAGAGTTTTATTAGAGTGGACTGTAATTCGAAGACCGCTGCTAAACAGATGAATATTACTGCAACACCAACTGAGGTAAGCAGTGCCTCTGAGTCCTCTACTAGAGATATTGAAGCATCCAAAGTACTGGGTAAAGCATAAGACTCTGCTATCTCAGCTTCACTGGACAGGATCACTGAACAGTCCATGTTGCAGGGCAGAACCATGGAAGCACCTGCTGGACAGCATAATGATTCTGTGACCTGAGCTTCATTGGACAGAACTACTGTGTAATTCATGGTACAGGGCGAATTTACTGGAACATTTTCTGGACAAGGCAATGATTCTGTGATTTCATGTTCACATAACAGATGCTCTGAACCATTCACGGAACCAGAGCGAGGTGTTGAAACAGGAAGATCAGGACACAATGTTTGCGCATCTGAACCACCGTTCAACTGTAAAATTGGACAATTCAGATGCTGGGGTTCTGAGGTTACTAAACATGATTGCTGAGACTCAGGAACTGATGTAGTGCATTTATTGGTGTCTGCTGGATCATATGGTTTGCAGGGTGCAAATCGGTAGGAATTTGTGTGTATTTTTTCGCAAAACGTTTTGCGATTAATTTAACAAATTCCAGGGGGTCATCAAAAACCTCCTTGTTTTCCTCAGCAACTTCCTCAGCCCAGGTTCTCATCTTGCTATCAAGCAGGTATAAGATAATAAACCTGGACTGCTTAAATGTTGTGGCTGATCTGAAGAAAGAACATGAATTCAAAATGTTGCAATTCTGCAAGAAATTCAAAAAAGACTTATTGCCACCATTATAACGGGCTAGAGAAGCAAGGCGTGCATCTGGAGCAAGGCTAGCAGGTGATGTCGTTGGTAGGGGCAGCAGAGAGACTGAATTGGCATTGGTTACTGAGTGTTGCTCACACTGACTTCCAGAGCGATCATTCAAGATCTCATTCCATGCTTCAATTAACGGGATCACAAAGTCATGCACACACAGATTCATTTCAATCAAAGAAAAAGCAGACTCAACGCATGCATGCAAAGTTATGTTACTCTTAGCAGTGTAAAATTCATAGAAATGTTCTCGATCATTCTCCAATTCATAAATCAAAGCTTCAATTTCCCATTTTTCAAACGGAGGATCCCATTCATTCTTGTCAGGAACTAAACAATTATTCCGGGCATAATTTACAGTTGGACCAGTCTGTAGGAAGCTAGCTGGAGTGGACTTGGCTTGGTTTACTCCTGACAGAGAATCAACTTGACTAACTGGATCATTACTAGGCACCTGATGCATGGTTGCTAAGGGCGATAACAAAACAGAATGAGCATTTTTCGTTACAGAAGGTAATTGCTTAGGGATTCTCAGCATCACAGGATCAAAAATGGAATGTCTTAAATTAGTGTGACTACACAAATGACTGGTTGCTATGGGCAATGACTCTGCAGGTTGATAAAGCTGATTGGAATCACCTGCATCCTGAATGTTTTTGGATACAGCTGACTGGCTAGCTGCCAGGAGTTAATTGAGAGGATATGGTAATGGGGATATTCTTAACCAGTTACGGATCACAAAAGCTATGCATTCTAGAGGCTTTTCTCTCAAATTAGAGTGATTCAAAACATCAATTGCCCAACCTTTGAACAGAATGTAAACAAACTGACCAGCCCAAGTAAAGACAGGTGTTGCTTGGAACTCTGGGTTTGACAAAAATCTAACACATTCATGCAAAAAATTGTCTGCAGTTTCAGGGTCAAGCTTTTCAAATCTCTTAAAAGACAGAGAACCATAACACATTGTGTGCAGTTTTAATTGATGGTTTTTATTGTTTAGTGAGAAGAAAAACTCTAAATCTACATGGCCCTGTGTGAAAAAGAAATTGCCCCCTGAACCTAATAACTGGTTGGGCCACCCTTAGCAGCAATAACTGCAATCAAGCGTTTGCGATAACTTGCAACGAGTCTTTTACAGCGCTCTGGAGGAATTTTGGCCCACTCATCTTTGCAGAATTGTTGTAATTCAGCTTTATTTGGGGGTTTTCTAGCATGAACCACCTTTTTAAAGGTCATGCCGCAACATCTCAATAGGATTCAGGTCAGGACTTTGACTAGGCCACTCCAAAGTCTTCATTTTGTTTTTCTTCAGCCATTCAGAGGTGGATTTGCTGGTGTGTTTTGGGTCATTGTCCTGCTGCAGCACCCAAGATCGCTTCAGCTTGAGTTGACGAACAGATGGCCAGACATTCTCCTTCAGGATTTTTTTGTAGACAGTAGAATTCATGGTTCCATCTATCACAGCAGGTCCTGAAGCAGCAAAACAACCCCAGACCATCACACTACCACCACCATATTTTACTGTTGGTATGATGTTCTTTTGCTGAAATGCTGTGTTACTTCTACGCCAGATGTAACAGGACACGCACCTTCCAAAAAGTTCAACTTTTGTCTTGTCGGTCCACAAGGTATTTTCCCAAAAGTCTTGGCAATCATTGAGATGTTTTTTAGCAAAATTGAGACGAGCCTTAATGTTCTTTTTGCTTAAAAGTGGTTTGTGCCTTGGATATCTTCCATGCAGACCATTTTTGCCCAGTCTCTTTCTTATGGTGGAGTCATGAACTCGGACCTTAATTGAGGCCAGTGAGGCCTACAGTTCTTTAGATGTTGTCCTGGGGTCTTTTGTGGCTTCTCGGATGAGTTTTCTCTGCGCTCTTGGGGTAATTTTGGACAGCCGGCCACTCCTGGGAAGGTTCATCACTGTTCCATGTTTTTGCCATTTGTGGATAATGGCTCTCACTGTAGTTCGCTGGAGTCCCAAAGCTTTAGAAATGGCTTTATAACCTTTACCAGACTAATAGATCTCAATTACATTACTTTTGTTCTCATTTGTTCCTAAATTTCTTTGGATCTTGGCATGATGTCTAGCTTTTGATGTGCTTTTGGTCTACTTCTCTGTGTCAGATAGCTCCTATTTAAGTGATTTCTTGATTGAAACAGGTGTGGCAGTAATCAGGCCTGGGGGTGACTACAGAAATTGAACTCAGGTGTGATAAACCACAGTTAAGTTATTTTTTAACAAGGGGGGCAATCACTTTTTCACACAGGGCCATGTAGATTTGGAGTTTTTTTTCTCACTAAATAATAAAAACCATCATTTAAAACTGCATTTTGTGTTCGATTATGTTATCTTTGACTAATAGTTTAAGTGTGACAAACATGCAAAAGAATAAGAAATCAGGAAGGGGGCAAATAGTTTTTCACACCACTGTATAACATAAGCAATGACTAGCTAGATCTGGACTGAAGCAATACAGCAAACTAACTAGGCAATACAAACAATACAAATTCTCTGCACTAGAAGGAGTACGTATATATGTCCCGTGGGAAATATATAATCGTAGCTCCACAAGATAACTGAACTAGACAGTAACAAGACAAGGAATATATTTCACAGTATCAAAGGACCCAGTAACAGCTTAGACAGAGCTGAAACTATGACGGGCGCGTTCTAAAAGGGGAGGCAGACTTTTATGCTGGCATCAGCTAATGGATGCAAGCATGCAAATCCCCACACAGCTGAATGGTAATCATTCAATCCTGAGCTGGCCTGATTACCATTTGCTAGCTGCAAGACATAACAAATGCATGCAGTAGTGCTATGCAACAGCATGCATGCAGGAAATCCAGGGCTATCTGGCTGCAGTTCAGCTGCAGTAAGCCATTGGTGGAATGATGACAGCATTCTGAGCTGCCCAGAACTGCAGAGCAATCGCAAATGACAATGTGACCCACTGCGAATGCACAACCAAATGCAAGCCGACAAGCCAAAACTGTCCATTTGCGGCTCCACCGCAATGGGCAGAACACGCCACAGGAGGGATCCTTACAGCTGATAAGAACCCGTGATATCATGACAAGCACAGTCTTTTACTGCGCATGCACTGGAAAATTCCATTTTCCAATGACCTGTCCCCTTGTTCTGTTAGGTGCAAGCAATCAGCTTGCACCTGCACATTAGCAGTCATCCCTGAAGGGTTTTCCCCCTCAGGTACTGGCTCTTTGATTACTTTTGCGCTGGAACCCTGAAGATTGGCCGCCTGTTCGCGGGCCTGGATGAGGAGCCTATCAGTGAGAAGGTCGGAGGATAAAAGAGTCGGCTGCGCAGTTCCAGCAGCCGACTGAAGACCAGCGTGCTTTCACCCACCTCGCCGGAATGGATGCGATTGCGGCAGCGGTATTGAGGCGCTCCAGGGAGGAAGACGGAGAGACATGGCTGAGGGAGCTGCTAGCTCCTGATGGCGGTGAATCTGCGGCAGTGGCGGCTCATTCAGCGCCGCCCGGTCAAGAAGAGAGCACTGTTCCTTCTGCTTCTCCCCAGCCCCTGTCACATGAGCGAAGCTCTAGCAGGGAGGGAGAGGAGTGGGAGGCACGCCGAGACTGGGCAAATGAAAGGTCTGCGGCCAACAATGAAGAGGAGGGTCTGGAGGTGGAGCCCTTTCGCCATGCTGGAATGGGAAAACGTCCCAGGAAGGCAAGAAGGGTGTTCTCTCTGCCCCCACAGCGAAGATACACACCCAGAGCTAAGCCTGGTGCAGCAAGGAAGGAAACCTGGGGGAAGCAGAGGCCAGCAGCATATGCCTCGGGCAGCCCCCCAGCAAGAAGATGTCACAGCTGCTGCAGTGCAGTTGGCTGGTCCTAGCCGGGCAGAGAGTCAGCAGGCACAGGAAAGAATCCCTGAGGGAGCTTCTCCGGGTGAGTGTAATAATGCTCAATCTTTTTCATTTATTAATTCTCGTTTGGATGAATTATTAAGCATGTTTAATACTTTGGCTGATAAGTTTAAGTCTCAGGGCGAGCTGAAGTCAGGTCAGGCTGATACTGTTGCTGCTTCTCCTGCTTCTGTTTGGATGCCCCTTAAGGATTCGCAAGTCTCACTGTCAGAGGTTCCGGTCCTTAACCACTTGCCGACCGCCCACAGCTGATTGGCGGCGGCAAGTACTGGGCCTGAACGACCGCAATACGCCCATCGGCGGTGGCGGCGGCAGGCGTGGTTAAAGGGCGGCAGCCCACCAGACAAGTAAAAAAAAAAAAAAACACTCTTTAGCCCACCAGACCCCCTGATCGCCCACCCCAGCCCTCAGAACCCCCCCCCCCCCCTGCTCACCCCAGCACACCTTAGTTTGCACACAAGCACCCCCATAAAAACCCATCAATCACTCCCTGTCACTATCTAGCGATGCTATACCCTAGGTTAGGTCCCTAACTGCCCCCTAGGGTCCCCTGATCACCCCCCCCCCTACATTTAGATCCCCCCCAGACCCCCCTCCCAGACCACCCCCCTGTATACTGTATACATTTGTATACAGCTGCCTTACCTACTGATCACCTGTCTATCACCTGTCTACCACCCCTTGTCACCACCACCCATCAGAGCAGACCCTAAACTGTCCCTTGGGGCACCTGATCACCCACCCAGACCCTCAGATTGCCCTCAGACCTCCCTCCTGATAACCCCCCCAGTGCATCGTTTACATCTATTCTCCCCTGCAATCCCTCACTGATCTCCCATCGTCACCCCCTGTGTCTGCCACCCATCAGATCAGGACCCAGTCTGCCCCTAATCAACCCCCCACACCCTCAGATCGCCCTCAGACCCCCCCAATCACCTTCCCAGTGCATTGTATTTGATTGTGCTGACATTGTATTTGTGCTGACATTATATTTGATTGTGCTGACATTATATTTGATTGTGCTGACATCATATTTGATTGTGCTGTAATTGTATTTGATTGTCCCATGATCGGCTTTGATTGCCCTGTGATTGCCCTTTGATTTCCATTTGATTGCCCTGTGATTGGCCTGTGATTGGCTTTGATTGTCCCGTGATCGGCTTTGATTGTCCCGTGATCGGCTTTGATTGTCCCGTGATTGGTTTGATTGCCCTGTGATTGCCCTGTGATTGGCTTTGATTGGCCTGTGATTGCCCTTTGATTTCCATTTGATTGGCCTGTGATTGGCTTTGATTGTCCCGTGATCGGCTTTGATTGTCCCGTGATCGGCTTTGATTGTCCCGTGATTGGTTTGATTGCCCTGTGATTGCCCTGTGATTGGCTTTGATTGGCCTGTGATTGGCTTTGATTGTCCCGTGATTGGCTTTGATTGTCCGGTGATTTGAGTGCCCTGTGATTGGCCTGCGATTGCCCTGTGATTGCCTTTGATTGGCCTTAATTGTTTCTGATTGCCTCTGATTCCCCACTCGCCACCACCCCCCTGTCACTATCCTAGTGATCTAAAAACAGTGGTCAGTGAAAACTGTCACTTTTTTAGTATCACTAGTGTTAGCAGTTAGGCCAGTTAGCTAGGCCCCTTATTAAGTGTCAGTTAGTGGTCAGCCCACTGCACCACAGTCACTAATTAGCGTCATCACTGTCGCTAATCAACATTGGTACTATATAGTATCTGTAAGTGATCATTACTGATCGCAGTCAGATCTATATTAGGGCCACTAGGATCCACAAAAAAATGCAGTGTTTGCCCGATTAGGCCTGATCGTTCGCCTGCACTTGCGTTCAGCCCGCCCCACCGCAGTGACAGAATTTTTTTTTCTGATCACTGCAAAAAACACTGTACAATAGCTGTGGCACTGTAAACATCAGTTTTGATTTTTTTTTTTTTTTAGCAAAACTCAGTGACCACAGCTTTCTACCTCTCAACTACTCCCTTTTGCTAGGTAGGTGCTCTTTTTTTCTGAGTAGTCTCAGAGGAATACCCCCTAAATTTAGCAGTCCACCATGGCAAGAAAGGGGTATTCCGATGATGAGGTTTTCAGGTACATGGCCCAGTCGGATGAGGACGATTGGGACACCTCATTCGACGAATCTTCCGGGTCAGAGTTTGAACCTGAATTGAGCAGTGGCTCACTGACCGATAGTGATGACGAGGTTGAGGTCCCGGCTAGAGCCAGGCGTACCACACCCCATGTTGTTGGACCGCAGGATCGGCCTCAAGGGCAGCAGAGTGGTGTTAGTGCTGGTCTGAGATTTCATGGTGGGGCAGGCACCAGCAGCACAACATCTCCTGGACCTAGCACCAGTACTTCCGTAGACCTTGGTGAAGTGGCGAGCATCAGCATGGAAGTTAAAACTGGTTAGGTGGCACGAGCAGTAAGATCCCAGTCACAGCCACCAAGAAGACGGGCTCGTACTACCCCTAGTTTACCAGAGGTGCTGGCAAATGCCAATTCCCTGATTCCGCCGCACCCGTACTTCCCCCTTTCACCGCCCAGTCTGGAGTCCAGGTGGAGACAGATAATCTAGGATCGGCCCTAGACTTTTTCTATCTGTTCTTCACCCAGGATCTCTTAGACTTAATCGTGGCAGAGACCAACCGTAAGGCCACACAATACATAACCGCCAATCCGGAAAAGTTCCTTGCCCAGCCTTTTCGGTGGAAACCAGTCCAAGTTTCCGAAATTAAAATTTTTTGGGCCTTCTTCTTCACACGGGACTATTAAAGCAGAATGTGTTGCGGTCTTATTGGTCTACGGACCCAGCATGTCATGTTCCCCTGTACTCTGCTGCCATGTCCAGGACACGATTTTAGAACATCCTGCGCTTCCTGCACTTCAATAACAACGAAACCTGTCATAGAAGTGACCATCCTGCTTTTGACCGGCTCTACAAAATTCAGCCCCTCATAGACCACCTGTCATCCAGATTTGCAGATGCTCATACCCCTGAACAGGACATCTGCGTAGGCGAGTCCCTCATACGTTTTACCGGGTGCCTTCGCATCAAACAGTACATCCCAAGCAAGCGCACCCGGTATGGGGGTGAAACTGTATATGCTCTGTGAAAGGGCCACAGGCTATACATCTTGTTTTAGGGTCTATGAGGGAAAAAACTCAAAATTGGAGCCGGTCGGATGCCCTGACTACCTGGGGAGCAGTGGAAAGGTTGTGTGGGACTTGGTGTCACCCTTGTTCCAGAAGGGGTACCATCTTTATGCGGACAATTATTACACAAGTGTGGCCCTCTTTCAGCACTTAAAAATAGAACAAATCTGATGCTGTGGCACCGTGTGGCCTAGTCGCCGGGGCTTCCCCCAACGGCTCATTACCACCAGACTTGAACGGGGGCAGAGAGCCGCCTTGTGTGCTGACGACCTGCTCGCGGTGAAATGGAAGGACAAGAGGGACGTTTACTTTCTGTACACCATTCACGCAGACACGACAGTTGAAATTCAACGGCGAACTGAGGTAATTGAAAAACCCCTTGTCGTCCACGAGTATAATACTAACATGGGAGGGGTGGATTTCAGTGACCAGAGGTTAGCGCCCTATTTAGTCGCCCGAAAAACAAGACGCTGGTATAAAAAAAGTGTCTTTTTACCTCATTCAATTGGCAATTTACAACAGCTTTGTTCTCTACAGTAAGGCTGGGAGAACTGGATCGTTTCTACAATTTCAGAGACAGATCACTATGGAACTCCTGTATCCAGGAGGTGCCGTGGCCCAACCCCAAGATGCAACTAGCCGGCTGCATGGAAGGCATTACGCCTATCCAATTCCGAGTACCCCAGGTCACCGAATCAGAACAAAACGTTGTCGTGTCTGCAACAGTGCTGGAATAAGGCGTGACACCACTGTTTATTGTCCCACCTGTCCTGACCAGCCTGGCCTATGCCTAGGGGAGTGTTTTGAGAGGTACCACAAGCAGGTACACTATTAGAGAGTACGGAATTCCAGACACAGCGGTAGGCATACAAGGGTCTCTCAGTGCTATTTCACACTGCTGCGATGCGTTAGGGCAAAATGCCTAGCGAAAGTCACACTTTGCGGTCCCCCCCTACGCCGGAAGTGCTTGACTTAACGCTAGTGCATGCCTACATTACTGCGGCAATTTCGATCGGCCCGGAAGTCATGTTAGTCTATGGTGACGCAGTTCATTACTAGGCCGAATGCTACTCTTGTGGTATTCCCTGAAGGTCTGTTTTGGACGATACGGTGCGACGGGCTCGACCCACTGGATATGTCAATATACAGTGTGAAACCAAACATCTGGTTTCGAGAGACCGTAATACACAGGGCTGCCAGAAACCTCTCCTTTCACTTAGGAAAAAATGCGTAATGTACTTCGCCACAACTGTGTGCGATTTGCACTTCACACATTGTCCAATGGGGGAGGAGAGGTTTGTCCTCGGGAGGTAAGTTAAAAAAAAACAACAACAAAAAAAAACAGGTAAGCAAAAAAGTTAATGTTTGGTTCGCAATGTTAAGGTTTTGATTAAAAAAGTTCAAAGTTTATTAATGTTAATGAAGTAATTGCTTCGCTGCTTGCTTATTTTTTTTTTTTTTTGTATTTTTTTTTTCTTTTTTTCCATCCATTAACCTTCCAGGTGGACCGAGCGAACGACTAATCAGCTGCAGCACTGATGGTGCATCCTGACAGAACATTGCGCGTCTGTCAGATTACACACAAGTCGGTGCATGCAGCGCTGCAGGATGAGATTTCTCCTCCGCAGTCAAAAAGATACGTTTGCCGAGGCATATGGGCCGAGGAGCGGTGTTGGGGTTCATATGCTTTGGCAAGCACTTTGTATAAAAAAAGAACTCAAGCAATGATTTCTCCATCCACATCGATCGGTGTGAATGGATAAATCAGGTTTGCCAGGGCATACGAGCTGAGTGGGTTTGGACGTTTTTGGGTGGCAGCTCCTATGTCCTGGCAGACGCCTTCCCCTCTTTTTTTTCACATTTTTTTTGGCAGATATTTTTTCATCCACATTGATTGATTGATTGTTTGTCGTTAATTTTTCCTTTCAGCCCAGAGTGCATTACCCGTATGCCCAATATAAAGAGTATAGCAGAAACTAATAATACTGGTCATACATGTAATGATTGCAGAGACCCTAAAATGCCAGGACAGACCCCACGAATGATGCCATTTTGGAAAGAGGACACCCCAAAGTATTCCATGAGGTGCATGGTGAGTTCATAGAATATTTTATTTTTTGTCACAAGTTAGCAGAAATTGTTTTTTTTTGTTTTTTTCCCACAAAATGTCATTTTCCGCTAACTTGTGACAAAATATAAAATTCTCTATGAACTCACCATGGCCCTCATGGAATACCTTAGCATGCATTCTTTCCAAAATGGGGTCATTTGTGGGGTTTGTTAACTGTCCTGGCAAGTGGGGGGGGGGGGGGTGCTAAATTGTAAGCACCCTTGTAAAGCTTGAAGGTGCTCATTGGACTTTGGGCCCCTTAGCACAGGTAGGCTGCAAAAAAGTGCCACACATGTGGTATTGCCGTACTCAGTAGAAGTACTATAATGTGTTTTGTGGTGTATTTTTACATATACCCATGCTGGGTGGGAGAAATATCTCTGTAAATGACGATTTTTTTTTTTTTTTTTACACAATTGTCCATTTAAAGAGATATTTCTCCCACCCAGCATGGCTATGTGTAAAAATACACCCCAAAACACATTATACTACTTCTCCTGAGTACGGCGATACCACATGTGTTCCACTTTTTTGAACCTTAAATGCGCTAAGGGGCCCAAAGTCTAATGAGTACCTTTAGGATTTCAAGGGTCATTTTGAGACATTTGTTTTCAAGACTACTCCGCACAGTTTAGGGCCCCTAAAATCCCAGGGCAGTATAGGAACCCCACAAATGACCCCATTTTAGAAATAAGACACCCCAAGGTATTCTGTTAGGAGTAGGGTGAGTTCATAGAAGATTGTATTTTTTGTCACAAGTTAGCGGAAAATGACACTTTGTGGAAAAAAAACTATAAAAATCAATTTCCGCTAACTTGTGACAAAAAATAAAATCTTCTATGTACTCACCATACTCCTAACGGAATACCTTGGGGTGTCTTATTTCTAAAATGGGGTCACTTGTGGGGTTCCTATACTGCCCTGGCATTTTAGGGGCCCTAAACCGTGAGGAGTAGTCTTGAAAACAAATGTCTCAAAATGACCCTTGAAATCCTAAAGGTACTCATTGGACTTTGGGCCCCTTAGCGCAGTTAGGGTGCAAAAAAGTGCCACACATGTGGTATCGCCGTACTCAGGAGAAGTAGTATAATATGTTTTGTGGTGTATTTTTACATATACCCATGCTGGGTGGGAGAAATATCTCTGTAAATGACAATTTTTTGATTTTTTTTATACACAATTGTCTATTTACACGGTTTAGGGCCCCTAAAATGCCAGGGCAGTATAGGAACCCCACAAATGACCCCATTTTAGAAAGAAGACACCCCAAGGTATTCTGTTAGGAGTACAGTGAGTTCATAGAAGATTTTATTTTTTGTCACAAGTTAGCGGAAATTGATTTTTATAGTTTTTTTTTTCACAAAGTGTCATTTTCCGCTAAAAGGAGGTAAAATTCATTTAGGTGGTAGGTTGTATGACCGAGCAATAAACCGTGAAAGCTGCAGTGGTCTGAATGGAAAAAAAGTGCCTGGTCCTTAAAGGGGAACTTCAGCCTAAACAAACATACTATCATCAAGTTACATTAGTTATGTTAATTAGAATATATAGGTAATATAAATCTCTAACCCACCCTGTTTTAAAAGAACAGGCAAATGTTTGTAATTCATGGGGGCTGCCATCTTTGTCATGGGGGCAGCCATCTTTTTGGTTGAAAGGAGGTGACAAGGAGCAGGAGACACAGTTCCTACTGTCCTGTGTCCTGATGACCCCTCCCAGCTGCACACGCTATGCTTCAAATGTCAAATTCAAAATGTAAAAAAAAAAAAAACTGCACCAAAACAGTAGAATGAGAACAACAACATCAGAAATCCCATCATGCTTTGCACAGCATCAGGGGAAAAAAGCCCGGGCAGTTTTCTTCTGTGCAGCTAAAAATGAGTCTTGTATAAGAGAAACAAAGTTCGGATGCTGTGAAACTGTTAAAGAAACACCAAGCCTTTTCAGTGCTGCTAAGTCGATTTTTAGTCCGGAGGTTCACTTTAAGGGATAGAAAGACTGTGGTCCTCAAGTGGTTAAGCCAGGGTTGTCTGAGACACATTACAGGGAGTAACCAAGCTGCTCAGGGTGACCCAAGCTACTAGGAACGTATAGGGGGATAAAAGGAACCAAAAAGCCCTCCTACTAAAAAAGCAAAGCTTGGTGTAATTGCCTTCTTAAAACAGAAGGAAATTTGCAATAATTCAGTTATAAATGAACATTTGTGGTTACCCACAATGCACTACCACTAAATATGCAAATTATCCCTTTTCGCCCTTGTTAAGCCAAGCAAGCATCCAGAACCGCTGGTTTATAGCAAGCCTATAGCTTTAAGTTTTACACAGCCATATCAAACCCACATGTAGACAGCCTGTTTCGGACTTTTGGTCCTCATCAGTACATGGCAGGGATTGATAAGGCTGTATGAAATAGGGCTTGTAGTGATAGTACATTGTGGGTAACCACAAATGTTCATTTATAACTGAATTATTGCAAATTTCCTTCTGTTTTAAGAAGGCAATTACACCAAGCTTTGCTTTTTTAGTAGGAGGGCTTTTTGGTTCCTTTTATCCCCCTATACATTCCTAGTAGCTTGGGTCACCCAGAGCTGCTTGGTTACTCTGTTGTACTCGCCCAAGCCCTATTTCATACAGCCTTATCAATCCCTGCCATGTACTGATGAGGACCAAAAGTCCGAAACAGGCTGTCTACATGTGAGTTTGATATGGCTGTGTAAAACTTAAAGCTATAGGCTTGCTATAAACCAGCGGTTCTGGATGCTTGCTTGGCTTAACAAGGGCGAAAAGGGATAATTTGCATATTTAGTGGTAGTGCATTGTGGGTAACCACAAATGTTCATTTATAACTGAATTATTGCAAATTTCCTTCTGTTTTAAGAAGGCAATTACACCAAACATTACAGGGAGGCTCTGCCTTGCTCTCCCTCTCCTCTCGGTTTCCATTTAAGCCTTGCTGTTAAAGAGAGAATCTGGAGGGGCGAGTTTACTGATATTTTGTCTCTTTTGCCCCATTATAAGGATTTTGGAAACAGAGAGAAGAAGGATGGGGAGGATGAGAGGAAGCGGCCAGTTATGCGCACTTTTGCAAATTGGTTACAAACATTTTTGATATACGCTACTGTGGTTGTTGAGAAAAGACCTGAGCTAGCATCAGGCCTTTTCCAGCATCTAGACATAATTCACGAGGCGTACAAGCAGTTTGGTGGATATGCCTGGTTTAACTATGATGAGGCATTCCGCCAGCGGATGGCTGTTCATTCTTCCTTGGTGTGGGGGACAAAAGAAGTGGCCCTTTGGTTAGGTTACATGTTACCACAAAGGTCTGAAGTTCCGAAATCCGCAACGTTATCCCCATCGGCATCCTTTAAGAAAAGGGTGTGTTTCACGTATAACGAGAATCAATGCAAGTTTTTAGCTAACTGTCGCTATAAGCATGAATGTAATCACTGCAGTGGTGCGCATCCTGCGTTCCGTTGCTTTAAGAAAGTCGGAAATCAAGGCCAAGGCAGCAGCAGCAAGGAGCTTTTTCTTAAAGCGGTATCGTCACCATAAAAATCAAATTTCAACAGCAACTGGTCTGAGTGTATTAAGTGATAAAGATGCTAATACTGCATTCAAAACTTTCAAAACTTTTTCTGCTGTTATGGTTTGGAGTTATCACATACTTAAGGAGCACTGGCCCTTTAGTACTCGGTGCCAAAGAATTGCATGCTGGGGGTTCTCTTTATCTATAATGTATTCCTCCTCTTTCCTTTATTTCCCTGCCAGCTGCTTATCTGAAACCTGATCCCCTACTCACTTGTGTTTACAAGCAAGGCTGAGGCGACTCAGCGATTGGAGGAGACAAGAAATAAAGTAAAGGGCAGAAATTACATCATGAGTTAGCCTTAACTGTGGGTAAAAGACATGGCCCCCACCACTAACAGAATTCTCGTCATTTACTATATAAGATTCATTGAAATCAAAACGTGGACAGTATAATACATGTGTTATGTAAGCAGGGCCGGGCCGAGGCATAGGCTGGAGAGGCTCCAGCCTCAGGACGCAGTGTAGGATGGGGCGCACAATTTATTCAGCTGTCATTCCTAATTGTGTTTGAAGCAGAAAGAAATAAGAAAAGGAGATACATGGAAGTGACTACAAGCTAGATAACTAGAGATTAAGGTGTTGGGGGCCTTGGGGCAGCTTAGTCTAATAGCAATCAGTGTATGATGGCTGGGTGGGAGGGATGGAGGGGCGAACTTTGGTGTCTCAGCCTTGGGTGCTGGAGAACCTTGCCCCGGCTCTGTATGTAAGTAGATCAAGTATTTATCTACTTATATATGCGTTTTTTTTCCCCTGGCATAGTATTGCTGATCCTATTGCTTTAAGGGCTCCGACGCCGGTGAAAGTACTAAATATGCTGCCTTGGCTAAACAAATATCCAAGGCAAGTGAGCAGCCGCCTTCTTTATAATGGTTTTACAAATGGTTTTGAAATTCCCCCTTTCAAAGGGGAAGGTTGTGAGGTTGTTCCAAACTTAGTCAGTGGACCAATTTCCGCAGATAGCCTTTAAGAACATTTGCAAGGAAGTGGCGGCGGGAAGGGTGGCAGGTCCATTTGATTATCCTCCATTCAGCAATTTCAGGATTTCACCATTATGTGTGGTGCCTAAGCAAACGCCTAATGAGTTTAGATTAATCCATCATTTATCATTCCCCAAAATAATTCTCTGAATGATTGTATTAATAAAGAATTTATTTCAGTCTCCTATATAACGTTTGATCAGACATTGGAAGTGATAAAGGAATTTGGTAGGTTTGCCCTTATGGCAAAAACCGACATTCAATCTGCATTTCGGTTATTACCCATTCAGCCTTACAGTTTTAGTTCATTAGGTTTTTGTTTTGCAGGGAAATTTTATTTTGATAAGTGCCTTCCGATGGGCTGCGCCCTTTTATGTTTTTATTTTGAGTCATTTTCCACTTTCTTAGAGTGGGTAGTGGAGCAGCGGATAGAGCATGGATCGTTAGTGCATTATTTAGACGATTTTTTATTAGTTGGCCCAGGGAGTTCTCAAATATCTCACCAGGTATTAGACACCTTTCAGGCGACAATGGCGGAGTTCGGAGTGCCTTTGGCTCCGGATAAGACAGTTTATACCACAACGGTAATTGAATTTCTAGGTATAACGATTGATACGGATAGGATGGAGTTTCGCCTGCCGGAGGCGGAAATTGTGCAATTGAGGGTGTTGATTCAATCGTTGCTGTCTAAGGAGAAAGCTACGGTGAAAGAGATACAATCCGTATTGGGACATCTGGCATTTGCGTCCAGAATTATGCCTGTTGGTCAGGTGTTCTCAAGATTGGCGCTGGCGATAGCAGATTCTAAGTCCCCTAGACAGCATGTCCGCTTAATTAGGGATATAAAAGATGACCTAGCGGTCTGGAATGATTTCTTGTTGTTGTTTAACGGTAAAGTGTTGTGGCAACAAGATTTTGTGCTGGACGATGATATGTGTTTCTGCACGGATGCAGCAGGCTCCATTGGTTATGGGGCATTTTGTAGATGTCAATATTCTGCTGAACTCTGGCCGGATGAACTCCGGCATGCATCTGGTTTAGTTAAAAACATCCTTTTGCTGGAATTGTTCCCTGTAGTTGTCGCTCTGGCTATTTGGGGTGAGCAGTTTGCGAATAAGAGAATCATTGTGCAGACTGACAATAAAGGCGTTATGGATGCAGTGAACTGCTATTCAGCTAAATCTAGGCAGGTTGTCAGTTTGCTCCGGTGTATGGTATTTTTATGCCTTAAAGAGACACTGAAGCGAAAAAAAAAATATGATATAGTGAATTGGTTGTGTACTATGAATAATTACTAGAAGATTAGCAGCAAAGAAAATATTCTCATTTTTATTTTCAGGTATATAGTGTTTTTTCTAACATTGCATCATTCTATAATATGTGCAGATTACACAACACTCAGCATTCAAAATGATTCTTTCAGAGCAGTCTGTGAACTAATGACCTCTCCTCTGGCAGAGAAAAATTAAATAGTTCAGGAACAGTTGAGATAATAAAAGTCAGAAAACAGCCCTCTCCACGACTTTGAAAGTCGTAGAGCTTAATGGCTTTTTTACATAGAGATAACACCTGGAGTTTCTTAACTCTTCCTGTACTGGAAACAATTAGACTGATGTATCTGATCTTAATGTTTTATTTCTTAGCTGTACTACACATACAAATCATAATATCAATTTTTTTTCGCTTCAGTGTCTCTTTAAGCATAACATCTGGCTTAAAGGGGCACTACAGCGAAAAACTGTAAAATTTAAAATATGTGCAAATATATACAAATAAGAAGTACATTTTTTCCAGGGTAAAATGAGCCATAAATTACTTTTCTCCTATGTTGCTGTCACTTACAGTAGGCAGTAGAAATCTGACAGAAGTGACAGGTTTTGGACTAGTCCATCTCTTCATAGGGGATTTTCAGCAAGGCTTTTATTCTTTATAAAGATATTCCCTGAAAAGGGTTTAAACAATGGTGCTGGCCAGCTTCCCTGCTCCCTACACAGTGTTTTGGCAGTTGGACTGAGCAACTGCCATTGACTAAGTGCTTTTGAAAATAAATATATCCCTGAGAATTCCCTATAAACAGATGGACTAGTCCAAAACCTGTCACTTCTGTCAGATTTCTACAACCTACTGTAAGTGACAACAACAGTTTTTCGCTGTAGTGCCCCTTTAAACCTTCTTATCTGCCTGGCAAATTTAATTATATCGCTGACGCACTGTCTCGCTAACAGTGGGTGTCTTTCAGGCAGGTGGCTCCTGGAGCAGAGGCTATCAGGATTCCATGCCCCGGTTATCTATGGAAATTGATTTGAACAGAATTCAGGAGGTGATTAAGAATTCGGTTGCTCCCGCCACCCAGTACAGCTATTCAGCAGCATGGGGTAAAAGGTGTGATTTTGCTAAAATTATGGATATCTCCCCTATGGCGGGTGGGGCAGACGTTTTTCTAGCATTTATGTGTGCTGAACTGGATCTGGGTGCATCTTATAATAGGATCCAGAGGCTGCTGGCAGGTAACTAATTTTTTAGGCGCTTGGTGCAAGCACCAGTGCATAAAGATTTTGCAGTAGTTAGACAATTCTTAAAGGGTCTGGGCAGAAATTTAAGCAGGACCCCTGATTCCCGGAGGCCAGTGTCGTTTAAAATGCTGGGTGATTTGTTTATAGCGCTGAATGCGGTTTGCTCAGACAGCTATGAGTGTTTGTTATTTAAATCAGCTTTTGCGCTAGCATTCTTTGGGGCTTTGCGGATTTCTGAAATGGTAGCAGCAAACAAGCAGTGTAATTCAAATCTTTTGTCTGTCATGTGCTGTTATCAGGAGACTGTTTATTTATTTTGATTTGTAGGTCAAAGACTGACCAAGGAGATAGAGGGGCATGGCTCCGGCTTGGCATGTTGGACGGTTCTGCTTACTGTCCGTATAGAGCTGTGCATAGCTATTTGCAGGTCAAGCCGGTATCCTCTTCATTCTTAGTGCATAGGGATGATACCCCTGTTTCCTCATTTCAATTCCGGGAGATTTTTAAAAAATGCCTGGAGGTCCTGGGTTTGAAAGAGCTTAATTTCACTGCCCACTCGTTTAGAATAGGGGCCGTCACAGAGGCAGCACGATTGGGCTTATCAGACTCAGTCATTCAAAAGATTGGTAGATGGGAGTCTAATAGATTCCGGCTAGATGTTAGGCCTAATTTATCTGTTAATTAATTTACAGGTCATAAGGTCATTATTTGGGTGGTCGGCCACTCCTATGTTTACTGGGTCAGAAGGAGAGCTTGTTTCAGGCCTTACTCTGAGAACCTGTTTCTAGATCCTGATAGATTCTTGGCAAGGTAAAAGAGGTCTCCGCTGGGATGGCCTTTCTACATTAATTTTCGCAAAACTTAAGATATTGCCTTCACCGGACATTCTGATTCTGCATGCAGGAGGAAATAACATAGGAAAAAGGAACACTATTGAATTAATGAACGAAATGAAACAGGATTTGCAGCAGCTTGCACTGCAGCTGCCTCACACCACTCTGATATTCTCAGAAGTTATCCCGAGGCTTGTCTGGTTTAATCGTCAAGTTAAATTTATGGACAAAATACGTAAAAGAGTAAACCGTTTTGTGCACAAGGTTATGCTGGAAATTGGTGGTATGTCCCTCCGACACGTGGAGTTAGAGGAATCGGTGGCAGGCCTTTATCACCTGATGGTGTTCATTTGTCAGATATTGGTATTGATGTTTTCAGTTCTAATATCCATTTCATCATTGAGAAGGCCGCGGTGTTGGGGGCCCAGTCCGGCTAGGCCGCACTGGTCATTTGGGTAATGTCACCCTGCGGGCGGACATTTGCTGTTTTGAATTTATTGTTATACTATTGATCTGTGTATTAAAGAAATTCAATCTTTTTGGTTAATTTAATTATTAATGGTTTTGGTTACCCCAAAATAAATGGCCTTTTCGCCAACTGTGTTTGTGTTATTATTAGAGTAAGTTATAGAATAAGTTAAGGTGTGTGTGATACGATATGGGATGTGCTATAACATGAGGAGACCATTGTTTAATGTACTTGTGAGAATATTTTCATAACAATGGCTCATTTTTATGTTGTTTGTCGCCAGCTGGTCTGGCCTCTGCACTTGATATCTCTGATACAGCCTTGGGAGTTCCAGTACAATGTTCTAATGAAAATCAGAACTGTTTTTATTCATCTCTAAGAGAAATTCTCCTTAAAGAGACTCTCTGCAGAGCAAGTCCTTTTACTAAACCAATTACGCATTTAAGCATATCATACTTAAATTCTAACAGCGTCAAGTCCTCTGTCTCCAGTGTCCCTCCCCCGTGTCCTTGTCCTCCATCACCCTGTGTCTGTCCTCCTGTGTACAGTGCCCCATCATCTTTACATGTGTCCTGTGTCCAGTACCTGTCCTCTTTCCCTATGTCTCCATGTTCTGTGCCCCTTTCCCTATGTCCGGCCTCTGTGCCTTTTGCATAGCAGCCGCGGCTTTGCTGATCCCTGGAAGTACGGTAGCCTTCGGGATTCAAAGTACCAATCAGGTGGGGGGCGCTGGCCCAGACCGCCAATCCCAGCTACTCACTGCTCCCTGCTCGCATTTTAATAGGACCTGTGGTCTTGCTGGTGGCTGGGATGGGTGGTCTGGGGCAACGCCCCCCGTCTGATTGGTACTTTGCATCCCGAAGACTACCGTACTTCCGGGGATCAGCGAAGGCATAGCTGCTATGAATGTGTGTGCAGTATAGTGGCACGACTGCGGTGGAATTCTTACAACATCCCAGCACAAACCCGCTTTCACTGGTAGAGGATGCAAGAAGTTTGCCAGTGAAAGCGTCAGTGAGGATTGCAAGCAGCCACAATTGCCAGCGAGGATGCGAACCAGAGGGGACTGAAGTCTGAGGAATGACCAGATCAGGTGAGAGTTTCCTGCCGGGGCCAGGTGAAGTTTCCAGAGCAGCTGCAGGGACCACAGTTAGGAGGCTTTGCGGGGAGTGGCGGTAGCTGCTCGTGGGAGCAGTGAGTTTCACTCTGTCTATTTACTATATCTAGAAGCTGGGACGCCACCCCGCAGCACATTTCTCTCTCAGGATCTCTCTGCCTCCACTAGGCGCCCCCCCCCTCTTTCTTTATTAATGTAATTAATGTAACAAGCTTGCAAAATGAGAGTGGCGTGGGACATTTCCGAGGATATTGGCGTGGGAACATTTTCTTAAAGGTACAAGTAAGTATTTCTGGTTGATTACATGCTTACAAATTTGCAGGTTATGCACCAAATTTGCAGGGTATGTGGAGGGGGACAGTGGGTAAAAGAGACAGTGGGTAAAAAAAGACCTTATAGTTTTTGAGAAAATCTATTTTAAAGTTCTCCTTCTGAGTGTAGTAAATGTTTAAACGCCCACTGACTTTAGTGGTTAATAGCAAAGCCCCATTAGATAACTAGAAACACCAAATGCAGGGTATGTTAAGAAGAGTGGGAACAACAGGAAAAAAAATCAAAAAGACCTTATAGTTTTTGAGAAAATCAATGTTAAAGTTAGAGGAAAAAAGGCACAATTTAAATGTAGTAAAATGACAGTTACTGTATTTTACATGTATGTAAAAGTATTTTTTTTCTATTCATTGTCTTAAATGTAAAAAAAAAAATGACGTGGGGTCCCCCCTCCCGAGCCTTTTTAACTCCTTGTCCCCCATGCAGGCAGGGATAGCCATAATGCAGAGCCCTGTCCGTGTGGGGTTTCACATGCTGACTATACCAGCCCGCATGGTCCATGGTATGAGGGGCCTCCCCCTCCCCCTGGAGCCTTTGTCGAATCTATGGACAAGGGGCTCTATCCCACCTCCAGTGCCCAAGGAGAAGGTGGGTGGTGAAGAATCCCTTGGGGGGTTCATGGTGGCATCTGGGAGTCCCCTTTAACCTCCTTGCCGGTTATCCCAAGCTCAGCTCGGGGTAACCTGCGCAGGAGGATTTCTCAGGCCCCGCTGGGCCGATTTGCATAATTTTTTTTGTTACATGCAGCTAGCACTTTGCTAGCTGCTTGTAACATTCGATCGCCGCCGCTCGTCGCCGATCCGTCGCGCCCCCCGCCCCAGACCCCTGCGCAGCCTGGCCAATCAGTGCCAGGCAGCGCTGAGGGGTGGATCGGAATTCCCTCTGACGTCCCGACGTCCATGATGTCCATGGCGACCGGGGAAGTCCAGCAGGAAATCCCGTTCTGAACAGGATTTCCTGCTTACTCCGATCGCCGGAAGCGATCGGAGTGGCTGCAGAGCTGCCACATGATGTAAAAAAAAAAAAAATAGTGCTGCGCTGCCTCCTTGCCGGGGGAATTAGACCGGCAAGGAGGTTAAGAAGGGGACTTTCAGATGCCTGCCCCCTCCCCAGAGAAATGAGTGTAGGGGTACAAAGTACCCCTTTCCCATTTCCACAAAGGGTTAAATGAAATAAAAATACAATGAAAAAAAGTATTTTATTAATCTTAATTAACCAGAAATACTTACTTGTACTTTTAAGAAAATGTTCCCACGCCAATATCCTCGGAAATGTCCCACACCAATATCCTCTCATCTTACGAGTTTGTTACATTGATTAAAGATCCCCGTGCATCCGACATTACACAGAGATGCTCACTGCGCAGCTGATGCAGCTCTCAGCTAACTAAGTTAGCTGAGAGCAAAAGCATCTTTGAATTTTGGCTCCGAATCTCCCCATTGGTCTATTAACAGACCATTGGGGATCCTCCTGACCCCCATTGGTCTGTTGTTTTTTATCCTCTTGTACCCACTGTCCTCCTCCACATACTCTGCAAATTTGGTGGTTGATTCACTAAACCGTGCTAACTCATAACATGGCTGTGCTATCGATTTGCTCACGATATAACGCGCGTAACAGTTTTCGCGTGCAATCGTGAATTTTTGTGCACTAACGCCAATTTCTGCACACAAAAATTTGCGTTTGCGTGCAAAAAAATTGTGATTGCACGTGAAAACCGTTATGCGCATTATATCGCACACAAAACGCTGGCACGGCCATGCTATGAGTTGGCACGGTTTAGTGAATCAACCTCTTGGTGTTTCTAGCATGTAAGGGGGCTTTGCTATTAACCGTTAAAGTTGGCGGCTATTAACAATTATTTTTTTTTGCGTTAAACGCGAACGGTGAACAGCCGATGTTTGCTGGCGAACTGTTCGGACCAGCTCTAATCCACAATTGGGTAGTATTTTCTTCATGCTATTCATGCTGAGACCCAAAGGAGGGAGAAAGAAGAAGAGCAACAGAGATAAAGTTCAAGGACCTGCCACAAAGGTAAAATTTCTAGAAATGACATGGACTGGGCCTCAGTGGAAAATCCCTGAAACAATTGTGCAAACTATCCAGGGACTGGCACTCCCTACGTCCAAAAAAGAAGAGCAAAAGAGTAGTGGGGTGGTGGGATTCTGGTGATCATTTATTCCCCACCTGGGACTGATTTTGGGGCCAATTTACAATGTGACCAGGAAAAAGACTGTTTTCATGGGGTTTGGCACAGTAAAGTGTATTTGCCATGGCTAAAGAAACCATTTTGCAGCACCAGGGCCAGTAAATCAAGGAGCACCATTTAAACTTGATGTTGTAGAACTAAATTTTTCTGTAATTTTTCCTGTAGTTTGTGGCAACCTCACAAAAAAAAGAACCGTGGGCCATATCAATCGGGTTTTGGTCCAAACAGCTGACAGGGGGGGGGGGGGGGGGGGGGGCAGAGAAGTTGCACACCCCTGGAGATAGTATTTGTATGGGGCCTGCACAGCTCTCCAGCATGTATAGGACATAACAGGGACTGACCCAGTGACTGTCCATACTGCGTTGCCAATTGCAGGATGGGAGCGAGATAATGGACTGACCACTAGGGCTACTGTGGCCCAAAAACAAACATTAATGAAATGGAAATGGTACCTGCAGGAGAGCAGAGTATTGCAGCTGGAGATGTGGGAGACATTTCAAATCAGCTGGCTGGGCTTGTCATGTTCATCAGCACCTAGTCAGAGGAAGAAACAACTAAGCATTCAGGAGGCTCCACCTTTCGAGTCTCTGTCAGAGAAAGAGAAAGTCTCTGCATGGTTTACTGACAGCTCAGCCACAGTTGCAGCCAGTGGTGTAACAATAGGGGCTGCAGCCCCTGCACCCGCGGGAGGCCGGGGCCCCTTTGGGGGTGTGCTCTGGGCCGCTTTGGGGGGGGGCAGGAGGGGTTGCAGCATGAGGGGAGAGAATTGGCCCCCACATTGGCAGGGAGGGGGACACTCCCCCTCCCTCAACTTGAGCTCTCCCCTCAGCGCGCTCCCCTTCTGCATTAAATAGGTGACAGTAGTGGTGACAGGAATGCAGGCTCTGTGTTCCACCACTGAGGTCCGACCTCTAAGTGCTACACGCTACATCCTGATAAACAGGAAATAGCGTGCAGCACTTAGAGATCAGACCTAGATGCTACTTCCTGATAAACAGGTAGTAACATGTAGCACTTAGACATCGAACCTCAGCAGTGGAACACAGAGGTATGCCTGTGTTCCTGCCACCACTGCTGCCACCTATTTAATGCAGGAGGGGGCACTGAGGGTACTAAAGGATTATGGGAAATGTAGTCAAGGGGCACAATAGAAAGCAGAATAAAGATGAAATGAGCACAAAAGCCCAAAGTATAGAGAATAATGCAGCTATACATTATTATACAAGAATATCAAATGCAGTAATAATCATATGCTAATACAATCATAACAATGATACAACTGACCATTGGACATATAAGCTGATGCCGCCATCATGTGGCCAAAAAACAGATAACGCTCATTGGGCCTGATTCACAAAGCGGTGCTAACAGTTAGCACGCTAGTGAAAAGCCCTTTATCACGCCTAAACTCTGTTTAGGCATAATAAGTTTAGGTGTGATAAGTTTAGGTGTGATAAGTTTAGGCATGATAAGTTTAGGTGTGATAAGTTTTTAGGCGTGATAAGTTTAAGCACCAACTGGGTTAGCACCGCAGTGCACAACTGATCAAAAGTTTTGCGCTAGCAAAGTCTGGTGCACTTTGCATAGAGTTTAATGGCGCTACTTTGCGTGCGGGCGATCTAAACTTATCTAAACTTATCATGCCTAAACTTATCACACCTAAACTTATCATGCCTAAACTTATCATGCCTAAACTGAGTTTAGGCATGATAAAATGGCTATCACGCCTAAAGTCTTTAACTGGGTTATCACCGCTTTGTGAATCGAGCCCATTGTGATAAAGTCGCGCCTGGATGCATAACAAACATATTAAAGCAGATTATAAAGCCTTTATGAAGCCTGAAGTTTCCAGAAAGTTCTCGGAGATACTCGGGGACAAGCTAGTTGTCAATCCATCTTCTTTTGATGAAAATAATAGACAATCTCAAAAGAACAATGTTAGCATGATGTTGGCACGATACCAACTGTAATCAATAAGAAACACACAAAAATTAATAAACATCCACAGGATGTAAACATCAAAAACTGAGTAGGACACCCTCCAGTGTATCCACAGTTAGAGATGGCTTGAACCTGCGATTTTGGGTTCACGAACCGCGAACGCAAACCGGTGAACCGCAATAGACTTCAATGTGCAGGCGAAATTGAAAAACTACAAACACTGTTTCTGGCCACAAAAGTGATAGAAAAGATGTTTCAAGGGGTCTAACACCTGGAGAGGGGCATGGCGGAGTGGGATACATGCCAAAAGTCACAGGGAAAATTACAGATTTGATGTAGAGCAGGCTTATAAACCCTAAAGGGCAGAAATCACATTGCATTCCTAAATTGGAGGCATAAAGTGCTTGAAAACATCTTGCGTGTGTAGACATGGATCAGCAGGTGGTGTAAGTAGTGTACTGCTTCACACTGACAGACCAAACTCCCTGTGTAATGCACCGCAAACAGCTATTTGTGTAGCTATGCTGGACTGGTGCGCACCATGGCGAGAGTGCAGGCGATGGCGGTTTTCAAGTCCATATGGTCGGGCTGAGGTAGCTCAATGACAGAACAACAGTGACTGTCCAGCTGATCGAATTTGGTCTGTCCACAATGAAGCAATGACCTTATTATTTTGGGTGTGCCCCCAACACACTCATATAGGTAATTGCTTCATTGTGATATACAAGCCCCTTCACCGCGGCAAGGTAACAATCACGAAGGGGAATTGACACATGTACATGCCTTTTGTTTTGTTGTTGCAGCCGCAGTGCAGCCAGAAAAATTAGGCAGGCATGTACACGCACCAGAAAAATTATTGTTTTATTAGCGGCCGCTGCTAGCAAAAATTCAGTAAATCCACCTGGCGTCCTGGACCCTTTTTGTGGTGGCGGAGAAGGCAGTCAAGCGGCCTACAGGCAGAAATGATGTGTGTGGGGACTGACTTAGTCTTCGGGCAGGCAGCAGCCCTCTGGGATCCATGCCTCATTAATTTTGATAAAGGTGAGGTACTGAACACTTTTTTGACCTAGGCGACTTCTCTTCTCACTGACAATGCCTCCAGCTGCGCTGAAGGTCCTTTCTGACAGGACACTTGAGGCAGGGCAAGCCAGAAGTCGGATGGCAAATTGTTACATCTCTGGCCACAAGTCAAGCCTATGCACCCAGTAGTCCAGGGGTTCATCGCTGCTCAGAGTGTCTATATTCGCACTTAAGGCCAGGTAGTCGGCTACCTGCCGGTCGAGGCGTTGGTGGAGGGTGGATCCGTAAGGGTTAAGGCGAGGAGTTGGACTAAAGAATGTCCGCATGTCCGACATCACCATGACATCACCCCCACAGCAGCAATCCCTGTCCCCCCCCACCCCCCAGGACTCTAATTAAAACTAAGATGCTTTAAATGTATGTATGTCCTGCTTGCCTTCGCTATGTTTGCAAACATGTGTTGTTATATGTTCCGGATTTACTCTTGCCATGTGAACCACAAGCAATTCCGGGTACACCTCTGGTGCGCTTGGCGATAATAAAGATGATTCTGATTCTGAGATCGCTAGAGCGTCCTGTCCTTGCCTGCGTGGACATGGGAGGAGGAGTAAGATTACTGGCAGTGGCACCTTTATTCCGTTGTGCTGTGACATCACCCTTAAAGGCACTGTAAAGAATACTTGCCATCTTGTTGTGCAAGTGCTGCATCCTTTCTGCCTTCTGTAAATTTGGTAACATCTCCGCCACTTTGTGCTTATACCGAGGACCTAGTAGTGTTGCCACCCAGTACAGGTCATTCCCCTTTAGTTTTTTTATACGGGCGTGCCTCAACAGGCTGGACAGCATGAAAGACCCCATCTGCACAAAGTTGGATGCCGACCTACTATCCATCTCCTCTTGCTCTTCCTCAGTGATGTCAGGTAAGTTCTCTTCCTCCCGCCAGCCACAAACAATACCACAGGAAAGGTGAGCAGCACAAGCCCCCTGCGATGCCTGCTATGGTTGTTCTTCTGCCTCCTCTTAAAAAAAACACCTTCCTCATTTGACTCCTCTTCACCAGATGACTCCTCCTCTTCCTCCCCACTCCTCTGTGCTGCCGCAGGTGTTGATGACAAATCTGGTTGTGGTCGTGATGGTTCCCACAACTCTTCCTCCTCTTCCTGTTCATGCTCCTCTACAGCTTGATCCACTACTCTACGCACGGCAGGCTCCAGGAAGAAAACATATGGGAACAAGTCGCTGATGGCGCCTTCACTGCGACTCACCAGGTTTGTCACCTCCTCAAACGGATGCATGAGCCTGCAGGCACTACGCATGAGTGTCCAGTACCTCGGCAAGAAAATCCCCAGCTCCCCAGAGCCTGCTCTAGCACCGTAGCTGTACAGATACTCGTTGACGGTTTTCTCCTGTTGTAGCAGGCAGTCAAACATGAGGAGCATTAAATTCCAGCAAGTCGGGCTATCGCAAATCAAGCACCTCAACTGCACTTGATTTGCGATAGCTGAATATCAACCAAGCGCGCCATGGCCGCGTAGGAACGCCTGAAATGCCCACACACCTTCCTGGACTGCTTCAGGGCCTCCTGTAAGCCTGGGTACTTACACACAAATCTTTGGATTATAAGATTCAGCACATGTGCCATGCAGAGTACATGTGTCAACTTTCCCAAACTCAAAGCTGAAATAACATTGTTGCCGTTGTCACACACCACGTTGCCGATCTCCAGTTGGTGCGGGGTCAGCCACTGATCCACCTGTTTGTTCAGAGCAGCCAGGAGAGCTGCTCCAGTGTGACCTTCAGCTTTGAGGCAAGACATGTCCAAGATGGCGTGACACCGTTGTACCTGGCATGCAGCATAGGCCCTGGGGAGCTGGGGATGTGTAGTTTGAGGGGAGATCTCAGAGGAGGAGGAGAATGACAGCAAAGAGGATGTAGCAGGAGGAGTAGGAGGAGCAGGAGAGGAGGTGGCAGCAGGCCTGCCTGCAAGCTGTGGAGGTATCACAACTAGGTCCGCTGCACAGCCAAATACTCCCTGCTTGCTGCCAGCGATCACCAGGTTGACCCAATGGGCTGTATAAGTAATGTACCTGCCCTGACAGTGCTTTGCAGACCAGGCATCCATGGTCAGATAGACCCTTGACCCAACACTGTGTGCCAGAGATGACACCACTTGCCTCTCAACTTCACTGTACAGTTTGGGTATCGCTTTTTTAGAAACATAATTGCGGCCTGGTATCTTCAACTGTGGTGTCCCAATTGCCACAAATTTTCGGAAGGCCTCAGAGTCCACCAGCTGGTATGGTAACAGCTGGCGGACGCCGGTCAAGGGGGTGACTGGCAGACATTGGCTTCTTCCGCTCAAAGATTTCCTTAACGGACACCTGGCTGCTGTGGGCAGAGGAGCAGGAACCGCTCAAGGTGAGAGGCGGAGTGGAGGAGGGTGGCTGTGAAGGTGCAAGGGATAAAGCGGCTGAAGATTCTACCTAAAAGAGGAAGAGGAGGCGGAGGATGGCTATGCATTTGTATGCTGCTTTTCCTCAGGTGTTCATCCCTTAGCAGTTTGTGCTTTTTTCATCATGTGCCTTCGTAAGGCAGTTGTCCCTTTGTGGGTCTTTGGTCTTTCCACGACTCAATTTTTGGTGGTAGAAAGTACAGATGGCATTGCTCTCATCTGAGGCAGACACACACAAAAATGTCCACACCACTGAGCCCTGGGATGATGGCACTTTGGTAGTGGTGGCAGCAGCTGACCTTGAAGGGCATGTTGGCAGGATGTCCATAGGTGGTGATACATGCCGGTGGACACTGCCATGAGCTGTTTCTGACGACAAGCTCACCCTGCTTCTTTCAGCAGCTCGTCTCCTCCTACTCCTTTCTGACTCCCCCTCTGAACTGTCCCTTGTTCATCTGGTTCATTGGGAACCCACGTGACATCCAGGGCAGTATCATCATCATCATCATAATCATCCTTCACAGCTTCGTTTGTATCAGACACCTCCAAAACTGCACCAACAGAAGGTACTTCATCATCCTCACACCTTACTTCCATACTGATGCCTAACTCAGAGATATGAGGTGGTGTAACATGCTTAGTGCCTTCATCTTGTAACAATAATGGCTGTGAATCAGTTAATTCCCCTCCAAATAACTCCTGTGAACTGTCAAATGGAGCGGATGTGGTGCTAGTAGTAGCGCTGGTGGCTGCCGACTGAGTGTTAAGTGGGGTGCCAGAATCAAAGCAGGAGGAGGAAGATATGTCACGGTTCCATGCGGAAGTTGATGAAGATGAGGTGTTCTGTGTTAAATAGTCAACTACATCCTGACAATCTTGGGATTTGATGGCACGTGCCTTCTGAACACTGTACTTTGGTCGAGGGATACATGAAATTACATCAGCACAACCTAAAACAGACCTGCCGGGTGGCCTGCCTATGCCTCTACCTATTTTGTCCATATTGGGGGGGATGAAGTGAAAGGCATACACTGACTGCTGGTATATTACAATGTGCACTCACACAGATGCAGTGAAAGGTACTGACTGGCATTATAATGCAATGTGCAGTCACACAGATGCAGTGAAAGGTACTGACTGCTGGTATAGTACAATGTGCAGTCACACAGATGCAGTGAAAGGTATGCAGTGACCGGTATTACAATACAATGTGAAGTCACACAAATTCAGTGAAAGGTACTGACTGCTGGTATAATACAATGTGCAGTCACACAGATGCAGTGAAAGGTATAAACTGACTGCTGGTATAATACAATGTGCAGTCACACAGATGCAGTGAAAGGTACTGACTGGTATTATAATACAATGTGCAGTCACACAAATGCAGTGAAACGTACTGACTGCGGGTATAATACAATGTGCAGTCACACAGATGCAGTGAAAGGTATACACGGACTACTGGTATAATACAATGTGCTGTCACAGGGATGCAGTGAAAGGTACTGACTGGTATTATAATACAATGTGCAGTCACACAGATGCAGTGAAAGGTACTGACTGCTGGTATAATACAATGTGCAGTCACAGAGATGCAGTGAAAGATACTGACTGCTGGTATAATACAATGTGCAGTCACACAGATGCAGTGAAAGGTACTGACTGCTAGTATAATACAATGTGCAGACACACAGATGTAGAGAAAGGTATGCAGTGACTGGTATAATACAGTGTGGAGTCACACAGATACAGTGAAAGATATGCAGTGACTGGTATGATACACTGTGCAGTCACACAGATCCAGTGAAATGTATGCAGTGACTGGTATAATACAGTGTGCAGTCACACAGATCCAGTGAAATGTATGCAGTGATTGGTATAATACAGTGTGGAGTCACACAGATGCAGTGAAAGGTACTGACTGCTAGTATAATACAGTGTGGAGTCGCACAGATGGAGTGAAAGGTATGCAGTGACTGGTATATTACAGTGTGGAGTCACACAGATGCAGTGAAAGGTATGCAGTGACTGGTATAATAGAGTGTGGAGTCACACAGATGCAGTGAAAGGTATGCACTGACTGGTATAATACAGTGTGGAGTCACACAGATGCAGTGACTGGTATTACAATACAATGTGCAGTCACACAAATGCAGTAAAAGGTTCTGACTGCTGGTATAATACAATGTGCAGTCACACAGATGCAGTGAAAGGTACTGACTGGTATTATAATACAATGTGCAGTCACACAGATGCAGTGAAAGGTACTGACTGCTGGTATAATACAATGTGCAGTCACACAGATGCATCTAAACGGTATAAACTGACTGCTGGTATAATACAATGTGCAGTCACACGGATGCAGTGAAAGGTACTGACTGGTATTATAATACAATGTGCAGTCACACAGATGCAGTGAAAGGTACTGACTGCTGGTATAATACAATGTGCAGTGAAAGGTATACACTGACAGATGCAGTGAAAGGTATACACTGACTGCTGGTATAATACAATGTGCAGTCACACGGATGCAGTGAAAGGTACTGACTGGTATAATACAATGTGCAGTCACACAGATGCACATCAGATGCACACAGATGCAATACAGTGTGGAGTGACACAGATGCAGTGAAAGGTATGCACTGACTGGTATAATACAGTGTAGAGTCACACAGATGTAGTGAAAGGTATGCAGTGACTGGCATTACAATTCAATGTGCAGTCACTCAAATGCAGTGAAAGGTACTGACTGCTGGTATAATACAATGTGCAGTCACACAGATGCAGTGAAAGGTATGCAGTGATTGCTGGTATAATACAATGTGCAGTCACATGGATGCAGTGAAAGGTACTGACTGGTATTATAATACAATGTGCAGTCACACAGATGCACATCAGATGCACTACAGTGTTGAGTGACACAGATGCAGTGAAAGGTATGCACTGACTGGTACAATACAGTGTAGAGTCACACAGATGTAGTGAAAGGTATGCAGTGACTGCTAGTATAATACAATGTGCAGTCACACAGATGCAGTGAAATATATGCAGTGACTGGTATAATACAGTGTGGAGTCACACAGATGCAGTGAAAGGTATGCATTGACTGGTATCATACAGTGTGGAGTCACACAGATGCAGTGAAAGGTATGCAGTGACTGGTATTATAATACAATATGCAGTCACACAAATGCAGTGAAAGGTACTGACTGCTGGTATATGTACAATGTGCTGTCACATGGATGCAGTGAAAGTTACTGACTGCTGGTATAATACAATGTGCAGTCACACAGATGCAGTGAAAGGTATAAACTGACTGCTGGTATAATACAATGTGCAGTCACACAGATGCAGTGAAAGGTACTGACTGGTATTATAATACAATGTGCAGTCACACAAATGCAGTGAAACGTACTGACTGCGGGTATAATACAATGTGCAGTCACACAGATGCAGTGAAAGGTATACACGGACTACTGGTATAATACAATGTGCTGTCACAGGGATGCAGTGAAAGGTACTGACTGGTATTATAATACAATGTGCAGTCACACAGATGCAGTGAAAGGTACTGACTGCTGGTATAATACAATGTGCAGTCACAGAGATGCAGTGAAAGATACTGACTGCTGGTATAATACAATGTGCAGTCACACAGATGCAGTGAAAGGTACTGACTGCTAGTATAATACAATGTGCAGACACACAGATGTAGAGAAAGGTATGCAGTGACTGGTATAATACAGTGTGGAGTCACACAGATACAGTGAAAGATATGCAGTGACTGGTATGATACACTGTGCAGTCACACAGATCCAGTGAAATGTATGCAGTGACTGGTATAATACAGTGTGCAGTCACACAGATCCAGTGAAATGTATGCAGTGATTGGTATAATACAGTGTGGAGTCACACAGATGCAGTGAAAGGTACTGACTGCTAGTATAATACAGTGTGGAGTCGCACAGATGGAGTGAAAGGTATGCAGTGACTGGTATATTACAGTGTGGAGTCACACAGATGCAGTGAAAGGTATGCAGTGACTGGTATAATAGAGTGTGGAGTCACACAGATGCAGTGAAAGGTATGCACTGACTGGTATAATACAGTGTGGAGTCACACAGATGCAGTGACTGGTATTACAATACAATGTGCAGTCACACAAATGCAGTAAAAGGTTCTGACTGCTGGTATAATACAATGTGCAGTCACACAGATGCAGTGAAAGGTACTGACTGGTATTATAATACAATGTGCAGTCACACAGATGCAGTGAAAGGTACTGACTGCTGGTATAATACAATGTGCAGTCACACAGATGCATCTAAACGGTATAAACTGACTGCTGGTATAATACAATGTGCAGTCACACGGATGCAGTGAAAGGTACTGACTGGTATTATAATACAATGTGCAGTCACACAGATGCAGTGAAAGGTACTGACTGCTGGTATAATACAATGTGCAGTGAAAGGTATACACTGACAGATGCAGTGAAAGGTATACACTGACTGCTGGTATAATACAATGTGCAGTCACACGGATGCAGTGAAAGGTACTGACTGGTATAATACAATGTGCAGTCACACAGATGCACATCAGATGCACACAGATGCAATACAGTGTGGAGTGACACAGATGCAGTGAAAGGTATGCACTGACTGGTATAATACAGTGTAGAGTCACACAGATGTAGTGAAAGGTATGCAGTGACTGGCATTACAATTCAATGTGCAGTCACTCAAATGCAGTGAAAGGTACTGACTGCTGGTATAATACAATGTGCAGTCACACAGATGCAGTGAAAGGTATGCAGTGATTGCTGGTATAATACAATGTGCAGTCACATGGATGCAGTGAAAGGTACTGACTGGTATTATAATACAATGTGCAGTCACACAGATGCACATCAGATGCACTACAGTGTTGAGTGACACAGATGCAGTGAAAGGTATGCACTGACTGGTACAATACAGTGTAGAGTCACACAGATGTAGTGAAAGGTATGCAGTGACTGCTAGTATAATACAATGTGCAGTCACACAGATGCAGTGAAATATATGCAGTGACTGGTATAATACAGTGTGGAGTCACACAGATGCAGTGAAAGGTATGCATTGACTGGTATCATACAGTGTGGAGTCACACAGATGCAGTGAAAGGTATGCAGTGACTGGTATTATAATACAATATGCAGTCACACAAATGCAGTGAAAGGTACTGACTGCTGGTATATGTACAATGTGCTGTCACATGGATGCAGTGAAAGTTACTGACTGCTGGTATAATATAATGTGCAGTCACAGAGATGCAGTGAAAGATACTGACTGCTGGTATAATACAATGTGCAGTTACACAGATGCAGTGAAAGGTACTGACTGCTAGTATAATACAGTGTGGAGTCGCACAGATGGAGTGAAAGGTATGCAGTGACTGGTATATTACAGTGTGGAGTCACACAGATGCAGTGAAAGGTATGCAGTGACTGGTATAATAGAGTGTGGAGTCACACAGATGCAGTGAAAGGTATGCACTGACTGGTATAATACAGTGTGGAGTCACACAGATGCAGTGACTGGTATTACAATACAATGTGCAGTCACACAAATGCAGTAAAAGGTTCTGACTGCTGGTATAATACAATGTGCAGTCACACAGATGCAGTGAAAGGTACTGACTGGTATTATAATACAATGTGCAGTCACACAGATGCAGTGAAAGGTACTGACTGCTGGTATAATACAATGTGCAGTCACACAGATGCATCTAAACGGTATAAACTGACTGCTGGTATAATACAATGTGCAGTCACACGGATGCAGTGAAAGGTACTGACTGGTATTATAATACAATGTGCAGTCACACAGATGCAGTGAAAGGTACTGACTGCTGGTATAATACAATGTGCAGTGAAAGGTATACACTGACAGATGCAGTGAAAGGTATACACTGACTGCTGGTATAATACAATGTGCAGTCACACGGATGCAGTGAAAGGTACTGACTGGTATAATACAATGTGCAGTCACACAGATGCACATCAGATGCACACAGATGCAATACAGTGTGGAGTGACACAGATGCAGTGAAAGGTATGCACTGACTGGTATAATACAGTGTAGAGTCACACAGATGTAGTGAAAGGTATGCAGTGACTGGCATTACAATTCAATGTGCAGTCACTCAAATGCAGTGAAAGGTACTGACTGCTGGTATAATACAATGTGCAGTCACACAGATGCAGTGAAAGGTATGCAGTGATTGCTGGTATAATACAATGTGCAGTCACATGGATGCAGTGAAAGGTACTGACTGGTATTATAATACAATGTGCAGTCACACAGATGCACATCAGATGCACTACAGTGTTGAGTGACACAGATGCAGTGAAAGGTATGCACTGACTGGTACAATACAGTGTAGAGTCACACAGATGTAGTGAAAGGTATGCAGTGACTGCTAGTATAATACAATGTGCAGTCACACAGATGCAGTGAAATATATGCAGTGACTGGTATAATACAGTGTGGAGTCACACAGATGCAGTGAAAGGTATGCATTGACTGGTATCATACAGTGTGGAGTCACACAGATGCAGTGAAAGGTATGCAGTGACTGGTATTATAATACAATATGCAGTCACACAAATGCAGTGAAAGGTACTGACTGCTGGTATATGTACAATGTGCTGTCACATGGATGCAGTGAAAGTTACTGACTGCTGGTATAATATAATGTGCAGTCACAGAGATGCAGTGAAAGATACTGACTGCTGGTATAATACAATGTGCAGTCACACAGATGCAGTGAAAGGTACTGACTGCTAGTATAATACAATGTGCAGTCACACAGATGTAGTGAAAGGTATGCTGTGACTGGTATAATACAGTGTGGAGTCACACAGATACTGTGAAAGGTATGCAGTCACTGGTATAATGCAGTGTGCAGTCACACAGATCCAGTGAAATGTATGCAGTGACTGGTATAATACAATGTGCAGTCACACAGATGCAGTGAAATATATGCAGTGACTGGTATAATACAGTGTGCAGTCACACAGATGCAGTGAAAGGTATGCACTGACTGGTATACTACAGTGTGGAGTCACACAGATGCAGTGAAAGGTATGCATTGACTGGTATCATACAGTGTGGAGTCACACAGATGCAGTAAAAGGTATGCAGTGACTGGTATTATAATACAATGTGCAGTCACACAAATGCAGTGAAAGGTACTGACTGCTGGTATAATACAATGTGCAGTCACACAGATGCAGTGAAAGGTATACACTGACTGCTGGTATAATACAATGTGCTGTCACATGGATGCAGTGAAAGTTACTGACTGCTGGTATAATATAATGTGCAGTCACAGAGATGCAGTGAAAGATACTGACTGCTGGTATAATACAATGTGCAGTCACACAGATGCAGTGAAAGGTACTGACTGCTAGTATAATACAATGTGCAGTCACACAGATGTAGTGAAAGGTATGCAGTGACTGGTATAATACAGTGTGGAGTCACACAGATACAGTGAAAGGTATGCAGTCACTGGTATAATACAGTGTGCAGTCACACAGATCCAGTGAAATGTATGCAGTGACTGGTATAATACAGTGTGGAGTCACACAGATACAGTAAAAGGTATGCAGTGACTGGTATAATACAGTGTGGAGTCACACAGGTGCAGTGAAAGGTATGCAGTGACTGGTATAATACAGAGTGGAGTCGCACAGATGCAGTGAAAGGTATGCAGTGACTGGTATAATACAGTGTGGAGTCACACAGATGCAGTGAAAGGTATGCAGTGACTGGTATAATACAGTGTGGAGTCACACAGATGCAGTGAAAGGTATGCAGAGCCTGGTATAATAGAGTGTGGAGTTACACAGATGTAGTGAAAGGTATGCACTGACTGGTATAATACAGTGTGGAGTCACACAGATGCAGTGAAAGGTACTGACTGCTGGTATAATACAATGTGCAGTGAAAGGTATACACTGACAGATGCAGTGAAAGGTATACACTGACTGCTGGTATAATACAATGTGCAGTCACACGGATGCAGTGAAAGGTACTGACTGGTATAATACAATGTGCAGTCACACAGATGCACATCAGATGCACACAGACGCAATACAGTGTGGAGTGACACAGATGCAGTGAAAGGTATGCACTGACTGGTATAATACAGTGTAGAGTCACACAGATGTAGTGAAAGGTATGCAGTGACTGGCATTACAATTCAATGTGCAGTCACTCAAATGCAGTGAAAGGTACTGACTGCTGGTATAATACAATGTGCAGTCACACAGATGCAGTGAAAGGTATGCAGTGATTGCTGGTATAATACAATGTGCAGTCACATGGATGCAGTGAAAGGTACTGACTGGTATTATAATACAATGTGCAGTCACACAGATGCACATCAGATGCACTACAGTGTGGAGTGACACAGATGCAGTGAAAGGTATGCACTGACTGGTACAATACAGTGTAGAGTCACACAGATGTAGTGAAAGGTATGCAGTGACTGCTAGTATAATACAATGTGCAGTCACACAGATGCAGTGAAATATATGCAGTGACTGGTATAATACAGTGTGGAGTCACACAGATGCAGTGAAAGGTATGCATTGACTGGTATCATACAGTGTGGAGTCACACAGATGCAGTGAAAGGTATGCAGTGACTGGTATTATAATACAATATGCAGTCACACAAATGCAGTGAAAGGTACTGACTGCTGGTATAATACAATGTGCAGTCACACAGATGCAGTGAAAGGTATACACTTACTGCTGGTATAATACAATGTGCTGTCACATGGATGCAGTGAAAGTTACTGACTGCTGGTATAATATAATGTGCAGTCACAGAGATGCAGTGAAAGATACTGACTGCTGGTATAATACAATGTGCAGTCACACCGATGCAGTGAAAGGTACTGACTGCTAGTATAATCCAATGTGCAGTCACACAGATGTAGTGAAAGGTATGCTGTGACTGGTATAATACAGTGTGGAGTCACACAGATACTGTGAAAGGTATGCAGTCACTGGTATAATGCAGTGTGCAGTCACACAGATCCAGTGAAATGTATGCAGTGACTGGTATAATACAATGTGCAGTCACACAGATGCAGTGAAATATATGCAGTGACTGGTATAATACAGTGTGCAGTCACACAGATGCAGTGAAAGGTATGCACTGACTGGTATAATACAGTGTGGAGTCACACAGATGCAGTGAAAGGTATGCATTGACTGGTATCATACAGTGTGGAGTCACACAGATGCAGTAAAAGGTATGCAGTGACTGGTATTATAATACAATGTGCAGTCACACAAATGCAGTGAAAGGTACTGACTGCTGGTATAATACAATGTGCAGTCACACAGATGCAGTGAAAGGTATACACTGACTGCTGGTATAATACAATGTGCTGTCACATGGATGCAGTGAAAGTTACTGACTGCTGGTATAATATAATGTGCAGTCACAGAGATGCAGTGAAAGATACTGACTGCTGGTATAATACAATGTGCAGTCACACAGATGCAGTGAAAGGTACTGACTGCTAGTATAATACAATGTGCAGTCACACAGATGTAGTGAAAGGTATGCAGTGACTGGTATAATACAGTGTGGAGTCACACAGATACAGTGAAAGGTATACACTGACTGCTGGTATAATACAATGTGCTGTCACATGGATGCAGTGAAAGTTACTGACTGCTGGTATAATATAATGTGCAGTCACAGAGATGCAGTGAAAGATACTGACTGCTGGTATAATACAATGTGCAGTCACACAGATGCAGTGAAAGGTACTGACTGCTAGTATAATACAATGTGCAGTCACACAGATGTAGTGAAAGGTATGCAGTGACTGGTATAATACAGTGTGGAGTCACACAGATACAGTGAAAGGTATGCAGTCACTGGTATAATACAGTGTGCAGTCACACAGATCCAGTGAAATGTATGCAGTGACTGGTATAATACAGTGTGGAGTCACACAGATACAGTAAAAGGTATGCAGTGACTGGTATAATACAGTGTGGAGTCACACAGGTGCAGTGAAAGGTATGCAGTGACTGGTATAATACAGAGTGGAGTCGCACAGATGCAGTGAAAGGTATGCAGTGACTGGTATAATACAGTGTGGAGTCACACAGATGCAGTGAAAGGTATGCAGTGACTGGTAAAATACAGTGTGGAGTCACACAGATGCAGTGAAAGGTATTCAGTGCCTGGTATAATAGAGTGTGGAGTTACACAGATGTAGTGAAAGGTATGCACTGACTGGTATAATACAGTGTGGAGTCACACAGATGCAGTGAAAGGTATGCAGTGACTGGTATAATACAGTGTGGAGTCACACAGATGTAGTGAAAGGTATGCAGTGACTGCTAGTATAATACAATGTGCAGTCACACAGATGCAGTGAAATATATGCAGTGACTGGTATAATACAGTGTGGAGTCACACAGATGCAGTGAAAGGTATGCATTGACTGGTATCATACAGTGTGGAGTCACACAGATGCAGTGAAAGGTATGCAGTGACTGGTAATATAATACAATATGCAGTCACACAAATGCAGTGAAAGGTACTGACTGCTGGTATAATACAATGTGCAGTCACACAGATGCAGTGAAAGTTATACACTTACTGCTGGTATAATACAATGTGCTGTCACATGGATGCAGTGAAAGTTACTGACTGCTGGTATAATATAATGTGCAGTCACAGAGATGCAGTGAAAGATACTGACTGCTGGTATAAGACAATGTGCAGTCACACAGATGCAGTGAAAGGTACTGACTGCTAGTATAATACAATGTGCAGTCACACAGATGTAGTGAAAGGTATGCTGTGACTGGTATAATACAGTGTGGAGTCACACAGATACTGTGAAAGGTATGCAGTCACTGGTATAATGCAGTGTGCAGTCACACAGATCCAGTGAAATGTATGCAGTGACTGGTATAATACAATGTGCAGTCACACAGATGCAGTGAAATATATGCAGTGACTGGTATAATACAGTGTGCAGTCACACAGATGCAGTGAAAGGTATGCACTGACTGGTATAATACAGTGTGGAGTCACACAGATGCAGTGAAAGGTATGCATTGACTGGTATCATACAGTGTGGAGTCACACAGATGCAGTAAAAGGTATGCAGTGACTGGTATTATAATACAATGTGCAGTCACACAAATGCAGTGAAAGGTACTGACTGCTGGTATAATACAATGTGCAGTCACACAGATGCAGTGAAAGGTATACACTGACTGCTGGTATAATACAATGTGCTGTCACATGGATGCAGTGAAAGTTACTGACTGCTGGTATAATATAATGTGCAGTCACAGAGATGCAGTGAAAGATACTGACTGCTGGTATAATACAATGTGCAGTCACACAGATGCAGTGAAAGGTACTGACTGCTAGTATAATACAATGTGCAGTCACACAGATGTAGTGAAAGGTATGCAGTGACTGGTATAATACAGTGTAGAGTCACACAGATACAGTGAAAGGTATGCAGTCACTGGTATAATACAGTGTGCAGTCACACAGATCCAGTGAAATGTATGCAGTGACTAGTATAATAAAGTGTAGAGTCACACAGATACAGTAAAAGGTATGCAGTGACTGGTATAATACAGTGTGGAGTCACACAGGTGCAGTGAAAGGTATGCAGTGACTGGTATAATACAGAGTGGAGTCGCACAGATGCAGTGAAAGGTATGCAGTGACTGGTATAATACAGTGTGGAGTCACACAGATGCAGTGAAAGGTATGCAGTGACTGGTATAATACAGTGTGGAGACACACAGATGCAGTGATAGGTATGCAGTGCCTGGTATAATAGAGTATGGAGTTACACAGATGTAGTGAAAGGTATGCACTGACTGGTATAATACAGTGTGGAGTCACACAGATGCAGTGAAAGGTATGCAGTGACTGGTATAATACTGTGTGGAGTCACACAGATGTAGTGAAAGGTATGCAGTGACTGGCATTACAATTCAATGTGCAGTCACACAAATGCAGTGAAAGGTACTGACTGCTGGTATAATACAATGTGCAGTCACACAGATGCAGTGAAAGGTACTGACTGGTATTATAATACAATGTGCAGTCACACAGATGCACATCAGATGCACACAGATGCACTACAGTGTGGAGTGACACAGATGCAGTGAAAGGTATGCAGTGACTGCTGGTATAATACAATGCGCAGTCACACAGATGCAGTGAAAGGTACTGACTAGTATTATAATACAATGTGCAGTCACACAGATGCAGTGAAAGGTACTAACTGCTGGTATAATACAATGTGCAGTCACACAGATGCAGTAAAAGGTACTGACTGGTATTATAATACAATGTGCAGTCACACAGATGCAGTGAAAGGTTCTGACTGCTGGTATAATACAATGTGCAGTCACACAGATGCAGTGAAAGGTATAAACTGACTGCTGGTAGAATACAATGTGCAGTCACACGGATGCAGTGAAAGGTACTGACTGGTATTATAATACAATGTGCAGTCACACAGATGCACATCAGATGCACACATATGCACTACAGTGTGGAGTGACACAGATGCAGTGAAAGGTATGCACTGACTGGTATAATACAGTGTAGAGTCACACAGATGTAGTGAAAGGTATGCAGTGACTGGCATTACAATTCAATGTGCAGTCACACAAATGCAGTGAAAGGTACTGACTGCTGGTATAATACAATGTGCAGTCACACAGATGCAGTGAAAGGTATGCAGTGACTGCTGGTATAATACAATGTGCAGTCACACCGATGCAGTAAAATATATGCAGTGACTGGTATAATACAGTGTGCAGTCACACAGATGCAGTGAAAGGTATGCACTGACTGGTATAATACAGTGTGGAGTCACACAGATGCAGTGAAAGGTATGCACTGACTGGTATCATACAGTGTGGAGTCACACAAATGCAGTAAAAGGTACTGACTGCTGGTATAATACAATGTGCAGTCACACAGATGCAGTGAAAGGTATACACTGACTGCTGGTATAATACAATGTGCTGTCACACAGATGTAGTGAAAGGTATACACTGACTGCTGGTATAATACAATGTGCTGTCACATGGATGCAGTGAAAGGTACTGACTGCTGGTATAATACAATGTGCAGTCACAGAGATGCATTGAAAGGTACTGACTGCTAGTATAATACAATGTGCAGTCACACAGATGTAGTGAAAGGTATGCAGTGGCTGGTATAATACAGTGTGGAGTCACACAGATACAGTGAAAGGTATGCAGTGACTGGTATAATACAGTGTGCAGTCACACAGATCCAGTGAAATGTATGCAGTGACTGGTATAATACAGTGTGGAGTCACACAGATACAGTGAAAGGTATGCAGTGACTTGTATAATACAGTGTGGAGTCACACAGATGCAGTGAAAGGTATGCAGTGACTGGTATAATACAGAGTGGAGTCGCACAGATGCAGTGAAAGGTATGCAGTGACTGGTATAATACAGTGTGGAGTCACACAGATGCAGTGAAAGGTATGCAGTGACTGGTATAATACAGTGTGGAGTCACACAGATGCAGTGAAAGGTATGCAGTGTCTGGTATAATAGAGTGTGGAGTTACACAGATGCAGTTAAAGGTATGCACTGACTGGTATAATACAGTGTGGAGTCACACAGATGCAGTGAAAGGTATGCAGTGACTGGTATAATACAGTGTAGAGTCACACAGATGTAGTGAAAGGTATGCAGTGACTGGCATTACAATTCAATGTGCAGTCACACAAATGCAGTGAAAGGTACTGACTGCTGGTATAATACAATGTGCAGTCACACAGATGCAGTGAAAGGTACTGACTGCTGGTATAATACAATGTGCAGTCACACAGATGCAGTAAAAGGTACTGACTGGTATTATATTACAATGTGCAGTCACACAGATGCAGTGAAATGTACTGACTGCTGGTATAATACAATGTGCAGTCACACAGATGCAGTGAAAGGTATAAACTGACTGCTGGTAGAATACAATGTGCAGTCACACGGATGCAGTGAATGGTACTGACTGGTATTATAATACAATGTGCAGTCACACAGATGCACATCAGATGCACACAGATGCACTACAGTGTGGAGTCACACAGATGCAGTGAAAGGTATGCAGTGACTGGTATTATAATACAATGTGCAGTCACACAAATGCAGTGAAAGGTACTGACTGCTGGTATAATACAATGTGCAGTCACACAGAT
Organism: Hyperolius riggenbachi; assembly: GCF_040937935.1. NCBI lineage: Eukaryota > Metazoa > Chordata > Amphibia > Anura > Hyperoliidae > Hyperolius > Hyperolius riggenbachi. The sequence goes on from NC_090650.1 coordinate 175,961,459, forward strand.
GCAGTGAAAGGTATACACTGACTGCTGGTATAATACAATGTGCTGTCACATGGATGCAGTGAAAGGTACTGACTGCTGGTATAATACAATGTGCAGTCACAGAGATTCATTGAAAGGTACTGACTGCTAGTATAATACAATGTGCAGTCACACAGATGTAGTGAAAGGTATGCAGTGGCTGGTATAATACAGTGTGGAGTCACACAGATACAGTGAAAGGTATGCAGTGACTGGTATAATACAGTGTGCAGTCACACAGATACAGTGAAAGGTATGCAGTGACTGGTATAATACAGTGTGCAGTCACACAGATCCAGTGAAAGGTATGCAGTGACTGGTATAATACAGTGTGGAGTCGCACAGATGCAGTGAAAGGTATGCAGTGACTGGTATAATACAGTGTGGAGTCACACAGATGCAGTGAAAGGTATGCAGTGACTGGTATATTACAGTGTGGAGTCACACAGATACAGTGAAAGGTATGCAGTGACTGGTATTACAATGCAATGTGCAGTCACACACATGCAGTGAAAGGTTCTGACTGCTGGTATAATACAATGTGCAGTCACACAGATGCAGTGAAAGGTATACACTGACTGCTGGTATTATACAATGCGCAGTCACACAGATGCAGTGAAAGGTACTGACTGGTATTATAATACAATGTGCAGTCACACAAATGCAGTGAAAGGTACTGACTGGTATTATAATACAATGTGCAATCACACAGATGCAGTGAAAGGTACAAACTGCTGGTATAATACAATGTGCAGTAAAAGGTATACACTGACAGATGCAGTGAAAGGTATACACTGACTGCTGGTATAATACAATGTGCAGTCACACGGATGCAGTGAAAGGTACTGACTGGTATTATAATACAATGTGCAGTCACACAGATGCACATCAGATGCACTACAGTGTGGAGTGACACAGATGCAGTGAAAGGTATGCACTGACTGGTATAATACAGTGTAGAGTCACACAGATGTAGTGAAAGGTATGCAGTGACTGGCATTACAATTCAATGTGCAGTCACACAAATGCAGTGAAAGGTACTGACTGCTGGTATAATACAATGTGCAGTCACACAGATGCAGTGAAAGGTATGCACTGACTGGTATCATACAGTGTGGAGTCACACAGATGCAGTGAAAGGTATGCAGTGACTGGTATTATAATACAATGTGCAGTCACACAAATGCAGTGAAAGGTACTGACTGCTGGTATAATACAATGTGCAGTCACACAGATGCAGTGAAAGGTATACACTGACTGCTGGTATAATACAATGTGCTGTCACATGGATGCAGTGAAAGGTACTGACTGCTGGTATAATACAATGTGCAGTCACAGAGATGCATTGAAAGGTACTGACTGCTAGTATAATACAATGTGCAGTCACACAGATGTAGTGAAAGGTATGCAGTGGCTGGTATAATACAGTGTGGAGTCACAGAGATACAGTGAAAGGTATGCAGTGACTGGTATAATACAGTGTGCAGTCACACAGATCCAGTGAAATGTATGCAGTGACTGGTATAATACAGTGTGGAGTCACACAGATACAGTGAAAGGTATGCAGTGACTTGTATAATACAGTGTGGAGTCACACAGATGCAGTGAAAGGTATGCAGTGACTGGTATAATACAGTGTGGAGTCACACAGATGCAGTGAAAGGTATGCAGTGACTGGTATAATACAGTGTGGAGTCACACAGATGCAGTGAAAGGTATGCAGTGTCTGGTATAATAGAGTGTGGAGTTACACAGATGCAGTTAAAGGTATGCACTGACTGGTATAATACAGTGTGGAGTCACACAGATGCAGTGAAAGGTATGCAGTGACTGGTATAATACAGTGTAGAGTCACACAGATGTAGTGAAAGGTATGCAGTGACTGGCATTACAATTCAATGTGCAGTCACACAAATGCAGTGAAAGGTACTGACTGCTGGTATAATACAATGTGCAGTCACACAGATGCAGTGAAATGTACTGACTGCTGGTATAATACAATGTGCAGTCACAGAGATGCAGTAAAAGGTACTGACTGGTATTATAATACAATGTGCAGTCACACAGATGCAGTGAAATGTACTGACTGCTGGTATAATACAATGTGCAGTCACACAGATGCAGTGAAAGGTATAAACTGACTGCTGGTAGAATACAATGTGCAGTCACACGGATGCAGTGAATGGTACTGACTGGTATTATAATACAATGTGCAGTCACACAGATGCACATCAGATGCACACAGATGCACTACAGTGTGGAGTCACACAGATGCAGTGAAAGGTATGCAGTGACTGGTATTATAATACAATGTGCAGTCACACAAATGCAGTGAAAGGTACTGACTGCTGGTATAATACAATGTGCAGTCACACAGATGCAGTAAAGGTATACACTGACTGCTGGTATAATACAATGTGCTGTCACATGGATGCAGTGAAAGGTACTGACTGCTGGTATAATACAATGTGCAGTCACAGAGATGCATTGAAAGGTACTGACTGCTAGTATAATACAATGTGCAGTCACACAGATGTAGTGAAAGGTATGCAGTGGCTGGTATAATACAGTGTGGAGTCGCACAGATACAGTGAAAGGTATGCAGTGACTGGTATAATACAGTGTGCAGTCACACATATACAGTGAAAGGTATGCAGTGACTGGTATAATACAGTGTGCAGTCACACAGATCCAGTGAAAGGTATGCAGTGACTGGTATAATACAGTGTGGAGTCGCACAGATGCAGTGAAAGGTATGCAGTGACTGGTATAATACAGTGTGGAGTCACACAGGTGCAGTGAAAGGTATGCAGTGACTGGTATAATACAGAGTGGAGTCGCACAGATGCAGTGAAAGGTATACAGTGACTGGTATAATACAGTGTGGAGTCACACAGATGCAGTGAAAGGTATGCAGTGACTGGTATAATACAGTGTGGAGTCACACAGATGCAGTGAAAGGTATGCAGTGCCTGGTATAATAGAGTGTGGAGTTACACAGATGTAGTGAAAGGTATGCACTGACTGGTATAATACAGTGTGGAGTCACACAGATGCAGTGAAAGGTATGCAGTGTCTGGTATAATAGAGTGTGGAGTTACACAGATGCAGTTAAAGGTATGCACTGACTGGTATAATACAGTGTGGAGTCACACAGATGCAGTGAAAGGTATGCAGTGACTGGTATAATACAGTGTAGAGTCACACAGATGTAGTGAAAGGTATGCAGTGACTGGCATTACAATTCAATGTGCAGTCACACAAATGCAGTGAAAGGTACTGACTGCTGGTATAATACAATGTGCAGTCACACAGATGCAGTGAAATGTACTGACTGCTGGTATAATACAATGTGCAGTCACAGAGATGCAGTAAAAGGTACTGACTGGTATTATAATACAATGTGCAGTCACACAGATGCAGTGAAATGTACTGACTGCTGGTATAATACAATGTGCAGTCACACAGATGCAGTGAAAGGTATAAACTGACTGCTGGTAGAATACAATGTGCAGTCACACGGATGCAGTGAATGGTACTGACTGGTATTATAATACAATGTGCAGTCACACAGATGCACATCAGATGCACACAGATGCACTACAGTGTGGAGTCACACAGATGCAGTGAAAGGTATGCAGTGACTGGTATTATAATACAATGTGCAGTCACACAAATGCAGTGAAAGGTACTGACTGCTGGTATAATACAATGTGCAGTCACACAGATGCAGTGAAAGGTATACACTGACTGCTGGTATAATACAATGTGCTGTCACATGGATGCAGTGAAAGGTACTGACTGCTGGTATAATACAATGTGCAGTCACAGAGATGCATTGAAAGGTACTGACTGCTAGTATAATACAATGTGCAGTCACACAGATGTAGTGAAAGGTATGCAGTGGCTGGTATAATACAGTGTGGAGTCGCACAGATACAGTGAAAGGTATGCAGTGACTGGTATAATACAGTGTGCAGTCACACAGATACAGTGAAAGGTATGCAGTGACTGGTATAATACAGTGTGCAGTCACACAGATCCAGTGAAAGGTATGCAGTGACTGGTATAATACAGTGTGGAGTCGCACAGATGCAGTGAAAGGTATGCAGTGACTGGTATAATACAGTGTGGAGTCACACAGGTGCAGTGAAAGGTATGCAGTGACTGGTATAATACAGAGTGGAGTCGCACAGATGCAGTGAAAGGTATGCAGTGACTGGTATAATACAGTGTGGAGTCACACAGATGCAGTGAAAGGTATGCAGTGACTGGTATAATACAGTGTGGAGTCACACAGATGCAGTGAAAGGTATGCAGTGCCTGGTATAATAGAGTGTGGAGTTACACAGATGTAGTGAAAGGTATGCACTGACTGGTATAATACAGTGTGGAGTCACACAGATACAGTGAAAGGTATGCAGTGACTTGTATAATACAGTGTGGAGTCACACAGATGCAGTGAAAGGTATGCAGTGACTGGTATAATACAGAGTGGAGTTGCACAGATGCAGTGAAAGGTATGCAGTGACTGGTATAATACAGTGTGGAGTCACACAGATGCAGTGAAAGGTATGCAGTGACTGGTATAATACAGTGTGGAGTCACACAGATGCAGTGAAAGGTATGCAGTGACTGGTATAATACAGTGTAGAGTCACACAGATGTAGTGAAAGGTATGCAGTGACTGGCATTACAATTCAATGTGCAGTCACACAAATGCAGTGAAAGGTACTGACTGCTGGTATAATACAATGTGCAGTCACACAGATGCAGTGAAAGGTACTGACTGCTGGTATAATACAATGTGCAGTCACACAGATGCAGTGAAAGGTATGCAGTGACTGCTGGTATAATACAATGTGCAGTCACACAGATGCAGTGAAAGGTACTGACTGGTATTATAATACAATGTGCAGTCACACAGATGCACATCAGATGCACACAGATGCACTACAGTGTGGAGTGACACAGATGCAGTGAAAGGTATGCAGTGACTGCTGGTATAATACAATGCACAGTCACACAGATGCAGTGAAAGGTACTGACTGGTATTATAATACAATGTGCAGTCACACAGATGCAGTGAAAGGTACTAACTGCTGGTATAATACAATGTGCAGTCACACAGATGCAGTAAAAGGTACTGACTGGTATTATAATACAATGTGCAGTCACACAGATGCAGTGAAATGTACTGACTGCTGGTATAATACAATGTGCAGTCACACGGATGCAGTGAAAGGTACTGACTGGTATTATAATACAATGTGCAGTCACACAGATGCACATCAGATGCAAACAGATGCACTACAGTGTGGAGTGACACAGATGCAGTGAAAGGTATGCACTGACTGGTATAATACAGTGTAGAGTCACACAGATGTAGTGAAAGGAACTGTATGCAGTGACTGGCATTACAATTCAATGTGCAGTCACTCAAATGCAGTGAAAGGTACTGACTGCTGGTATAATACAATGTGCAGTCACACAGATGCAGTGAAAGGTATGCAGTGACTGCTGGTATAATACAATGTGCAGTCACACCGATGCAGTGAAATATATGCAGTGACTGGTATAATACAGTGTGCAGTCACACAGATGCAGTGAAAGGTATGCACTGACTGGTATAATACAGTGTGGAGTCACACAGATGCAGTGAAAGGTATGCACTGACTGGTATCATACAGTGTGGAGTCACACAGATGCAGTGAAAGGTATGCAGTGACTGGTATTATAATACAATGTGCAGTCACACAAATGCAGTGAAAGGTACTGACTGCTGGTATAATACAATGTGCAGTCACACAGATGCAGTGAAAGGTATACACTGACTGCTGGTATAATACAATGTGCCGTCACATGGATGCAGTGAAAGGTACTGACTGCTGGTATAATACAATGTGCAGTCACAGAGATGCATTGAAAGGTACTGACTGCTAGTATAATACAGTGTGCAGTCACACAGATGCAGTGAAAGGTATGCACTGACTGGTATAATACAGTGTGGAGTCACACAGATGCAGTGAAAGGTATGCACTGACTGGTATCATACAGTGTGGAGTCACACAGATGCAGTGAAAGGTATGCAGTGACTGGTATAATACAGTGTGGAGTCACACAGATACAGTGAAAGGTATGCAGTGACTGGTATAATACAGTGTGCAGTCACACAGATCCAGTGAAAGGTATGCAGTGACTGGTATAATACAGTGTGGAGTCGCACAGATGCAGTGAAAGGTATACAGTGACTGGTATAATACAGTGTGGAGTCACACAGATGCAGTGAAAGGTATGCAGTGACTGGTATAATACAGTGTGGGGCCACACAGATGTAGTGAAAGGTATGCAGTGACTGGTATAATACAGTGTGGAGTCACACAGATGCAATTAAAGGTATGCACTGACTGGTATAATACAGTGTGGAGTCACACAGATGCAGTGAAAGGTATGCAGTGACTGGTATTACAATACAATGTGTAGTCACACAAATGCTGTGAAAGGTTCTGACTGCTGGTATAATACAATGTGCAGTCACACAGATGCAGTGAAAGGTATACACTGACTGCTGGTATATTACAATGTGCAGTCACACAGATGCAGTGAAAGGTACTGACTGGTATTATAATACAATGTGCAGTCACACAGATGCAGTGAAAGGTACTGACTGCTGGTATAATACAATGTGCAGTCACACAGATGCAGTGAAAGGTACTGACTGGTATTATAATACAATGTGCAGTCACACAGATGCAGTGAAAGGTACTGACTGCTGGTATAATACAATGTGCAGTGAAAGGCATACACTGACAGATGCAGTGAAAGGTATACACTGACTGCTGGTATAATACAATCTGCAGTCACACGGATGCAGTGAAAGGTACTGACTGGTATTATAATACAATGTGCAGTCACACAGATGCACATCAGATGCACACAGATGCACTACAGTGTGGAGTTACACAGATGCAGTGAAAGGTATGCACTGACTGGTATAATACAGTGTAGAGTCACACAGATGTAGTGAAAGGTATGCAGTGACTGGCATTGCAATACAGTGTGCAGTCACACAAATGCAGTGAAAGGTACTGACTGCTGGTATAATACAATGTGCAGTCACACAGATGCAGTGAAAGGTATGCAGTGACTGCTGGTATAATACAATGTGCAGTCACACAGATGCAGTGAAAGGTATGCAGTGACTGGTATAATACAGTGTGGAGTCACACAGATGTAGTGAAAGGTATGCAGTGACTAGTATAATACAGTGTGGAGTCACACAGATGCAAGTAAAGGTATGCACTGACTGGTATAATACAGTGTGGAGTCACACAGATGCAGTGAAAGGTATGCAGTGACTGGTATTACAATACGATGTGCAGTCACACAAATGCAGTGAAAGGTTCTGACTGCTGGTATAATACAATGTGCAGTCACACAGATGCAGTGAAAGGTATACACTGACTGCTGGTATAATACAATGTGCAGTCACACAGATGCAGTGAAAGGTATGCACTGACTGGTATAATACAGTGTGGAGTCACACAGATGCAGTGAAAGGTATGCACTGACTGGTATCATTCAGTGTGGAGTCACACAGATGCAGTGAAAGGTATGCAGTGACTGGTATTATAATACAATGTGCAGTCACACAGATGCAGTGAAAGGTATGTACTGACTGTGCTGGGCCTGGCACAGTATAGCAATTAGCAAGGGCCAGCTGCGGCAGACAGGGCTGTATATGCAGTGTCAGTGGCACACACAAAAAAAATCACAAGAACATTAGCTCTCAAAAGAGCTTTTTTGTGGTGCTTTTCAGCAACAAAAATCAGCAGGGAACAAGCTAACAAACACTTTCCCTATCTCTCCAATGTCTCTCCCTTCTCTCACTAAAGCAGGCAGCAGACAGAGTGAGAAAATGGCCGACGCTGCTGCCTTTTAAAATGGGGGGGGGGGGGGGGTCCAGGAGGGAGTGCAGCCTGATTGGCTGCTATGTGTCTGTTGACTGTGATGTAGAGGGTCAAAGTTTAGCCCAATGATGTAGTTTAGGGAGCGGATCGAACTCGCTATGTGTTCGCGGTTCACCACGAACGCAAACCCCCATTGTTCGCGCGAACAGGTTTGCCGGCAAATCATTCGGGACATCTCTATCCACAGTATGGAGACATTAGAAGCAATACAAACATGCACAGTCCCAGAAAGATTGATCATTAGTAGGTGAAAGAATGAATGAACTGCAGCAGAAACGAGATCAAAAATCCGGCAGATGAGGACTACTCACTCAATCCCCATCGTCCGAAAAAGTTAAGTAAACAAAATAGAATATAGCAGGGGTAGAAAAACATTCTTAATGGAGTAATCAGGGGATTATAAGGAAAATAAATGCTACTTACCCGGGGCTTCGTCCAGCCCCAGGCTCCCAGCATGTCCCTCGCCCAGTGGGCATGAAACGTGTAGGTGGGTGGGGCTTACAAAGCAGCAGCCAGCGGTGAATGCTACTCCATGCGGCCTGGTGGATTGCCCCGGTTTGAATGCTTATAGCAGAGACAAACCAGTGTGGAGGCTTGGCAGTGCTGAGCTGGGACGCCAGCTGGCGAGTAAGCAGAGTCCTGGAAAACAAGCTATCAGGACCGCTTTGAAATGATCGCCAGACCACAAAAGTGTTTATCCACACACCCTGGAACCTGAACTTGACACACAGTCGCTTGGTGACAGGCAGGGCCGGATTTGGACTTCCTAGTGCCCTAGGCCCGGTACCACCAACCGCCCCTCCACCTCCACACACACACACACACACACACACACACACACACACACACACACACACACACACACACACACACACACACACACACACACACACACACACACACACACACGGTGCATACACACATCAGACCATAGTCTTTGGAAAATGAAAGATCACAGACCAATTTTACCCCCTTCCATGTAGTATGAGAGCCATACCTACACAGTCTATTCTATTGAGCTGAACTCCCCATCAGACAGAAATCTTTGCAAGATGCTGCACACATTAAAAAGATCAGTATCTGCAAAAGATCTGTTCCTGCAAAAGATCCATTGCTGCAAAATGCATTCATAGTCTATGATATCTGCAGATCCTCATACACACCTTGTTTAACAAACATTCATCTGCAGATCAGATCCACCCGGATGGATCTTCAGATCTGCAGATGATTGTCTGATCTGCAGATGAATGTCTGTTAAACAAGGTGTGTATGAGGATCTGCAGATATCATAGACTATGAATGCATTTTGCAGGAACGGATCTTTTGCAGGAACAGATCTTTTGCAGATACTGATCTTTTGTGTCTGTACAGCATCTGTGTGTGCAGCATCTTGCAAAGGTTTTTTTCTGATGGGGAGTTCAGCTCCATAGAAAAGACTGTGAAGGTATGGCTCTCATACTACATGAAGGGTGGTAAGATTGGTCTGTGATCTTTCATTTTCCAAAGACGATGTGTGTATGAGCCTTGACGATCACTTGTTTGCAGGAGAAAATGCCTGTTATAGTGACTTGTGTATACCTATGAATGTTTTCCCTCTGAAAAATGATGAATGATTGTTTTTCCTGTTAGAGCAGTGAGTCCCTAATGCCTGGTACGCACCAGATAGATGGGTTGAATCGATTTTCCGATCACTTATACAAAGTCGATTAGAAAAATGATCAGAAATCAGATTCGACCTGTCAGAAATTATCAATTCGAACCCATCTATCTGATGGCAAATTGCATGGTGTGTACCAGGCATGAAGTAGCAGAGCGGTGTTCATCTCCCTCTCTGCTCTTCTGTAATCACAGATCTGTTGCATTTATTTTATAGTATTTATTGTACTGACTCTTTCACAGTTGTTTTTTTACTGTTTGCCAGCACGGTACAAATATATATATTTTTTAATTTTTAGTGTATGTTATTACTTTTGGTATACAAAACAGAATGTAACAATACAAAAGTATACAACAGTACATTTGCAATTATAATTATAGAGAAGTTGTCTATCTCATACTACTGCAGACATTACTGCTGCCTTTAAAATGAGCCAGCAAGGGGTTAAGATTTAGCTTAGAAGGGGCTGTCATAAATCTCTCTAAGGAAAAAAAAACCTTATCTTTCTGTTTAAGATTTACAATCCAGGGGGAGAGAGGAGAAGGAATGGCTCAAGTCATTAACAGAGTCTGACTGACCAGCAATACATTGTTTAGCCCACTTGTAAATTTGTAAAGTGGAAATAATTCTGTTACAATGGTTACCTTACTGGATCAGAAATTGTGTCTACATTGTGATCCATGTTTCTCTCACCCCTGGCAATAAATTGAAGCTTGTATGTTCAGGAGATAGCACTGTCTCATCGCACACCACGAAGTAAGGAAAATACACGGAGCTCTTGAATTCTGACTGTGTGTGCACCAAAGCTGGGGCGCTTTGGAGCAAGAGAAATGATTTATTTTGACATGCAGCCTCTTATCTCTCTCAGGTTCTGCCGCCCTTTTTATCCTTCTGATTTTTTTCCGCCCTAGGCCGTGGCCTTTGTGGCCTTTGCAGAAATCCGGCCCTGGTGACAGGACTGTGAGGGGATTGAGTGTGATAATGCAGCAGCCGAGCAAGATGATATGCCTATACTAATCCATTAACATTGTAATGATGAACTGTCTGGTTCCACACTTGTTGGCATATACTGTGGAACTGATTTTGTAATTATACAGCACTTGAATGGTTTATGATCGTACTGCAGCCAAGTAAGGACGGCAACCTGCACTTGATACATATAGGAGGTGGTGAGCCGCCTGGTGATAGGACTATGAGGGGATTAACCACTTTAGGATCCTTGGTACGCATATCCACGCCCCTTTAAACTTCACGTGCGGATCAGGGGCGTAGATATGCGTACTGCTGCCTTACCGTCGCATTCACGATCCCCGCGCTGTTTTCCGCCGATCCACCGTCGTAGCCCCCTCCATCTGTGATCAGGATGTGAGAATCTTTTGATTCTCAATCCCGATCACCGTTCCCGTGTCTTCGCAGAGCTTTTTAACGTTGCATAAGCTCTGAGACCCGACACTTCCGTGTTCAGCTGTGTTCTATTAATAGAAACACGGTCTCAATAGCACCATCTTGTGGCCAAAAAGTAAAATACACCTATTTATGCCACTATACTGTTTTCCATAGCAAGTTTATTATTATTTTTATTTTATTTTATTTTATTACTTTTAACCCCTTTCATCCCTGCCCCACAGTTACAGAAATAAAACACTTGTTAAAAACAAAATTAAAAAAATTACATCATTTAATTTTTTTTACATAAATAGTTACCTTAGGGACTTTTGTAATAAGGATGTCACGAGTATATTTTTTTCAAAAAAAGTTCTTGTAATAAGTGAAAAAGTATTAAAAATCCCTAAATGGAAAAATGCTCCTTCATTTCCAGTTAAAATATTATCACCATACATTGTACTAGGGACAAAATTTAAACATTGTAATAAACCGGACAAATGGGCAAATAAGATCTGTGGGTTTTATGTACCAAAGCACATTTTATTTTAAAACTATAATGGCTGAAAACTGAGAAATAATATTTTTTTTTCATTTTTCCTTATTATTCCCTTTACAATGCATATAAAATAAAATAATTCAGAACAAAAACTACCACCCAAAGAAAGCATAATTTGTGGCGAAAAAAACAATATATAGATCATTTCAGTGTGATAAGTAACAATAAAGTTATCGCTGAATGAATGGGAGGAGCGCTGAAATGTGAAAGTTGTTTTGGTTTTTAAGGGGGAAAACCTGTGATCCTGAAGTGGTTAATTATGATAATACTGCAGCCAAACAAGACAATATGCTTATACCACTAACATTGCAATGATGAATTGCCTGTTTCAACACTTGCTAGTATATAACATTTAACTGCGCTTCTGATTATACAGCATTTAAATTGATTGAAAGTAACTGTTTATGATTGTACTGCTGCCAAGTAAGGAAAAATATATGCATATCCCCTTTCAAGCAATATTGATATCTTGCACTGCTTGTTCTACCATCTGTCGGTCCGAGTTCACACTATCCCTAGTGTTACTCAGGACGGATTGAAATCAGAAATATGAACTGAACTTGTTCTTAAAAGGCCCTAATGCAATATTCTAGTGGCTGCCACAATAGCATTAGGTTCATGCGCAGAGTGCTTGGAGTATGTATGTGGTTTTGACAAATTGTAGCGACGCTGGCCAGCGATATGCAGGTAGTGTGAGCCCTGCCACTTGCTCATGTTTTGAATGTCACCTGGCCAAGACACTTGGGTCATATGCAATTTTAAGTGCAAACTTAGCCGTACAAGGCAAAGCGTAATTCGCACGGCATAGCTTGAAAAGTTACACCAAATGCAATTTTTTTAAGACAGATGTGATGTGTGTGCAAATTTTTATAAAGCGCATGAGAAAGCGATGTAGCGCTGACGGTATTTTGAGTAGTGCATGTGAACCCACCATCGCTTGCACATGATGCTAACATTTTCTTTGTTTACAGATTGCTCTCTGTACTATTCATTATCTTTGCTTTCTGTCCTTTTTTTTTTTTATTATAGTGATTTTAATATTTTGAAATAAACACATTAATTTTATAATGTGTGTAATATATTTTTATAGGTGACCTCCTTAATCAAGTGTTATATTGTAACAACATTAACTATTGTAATTGTTGTATAAAGTTAAATTAATAATTTATTTTTATATTTTCTTATATTTAAAGCAGAGTAACCAGGCAGCTCAGGGTGACCCAAACCACTAGGAATGCATAGGGGGATTAAAGAGACCGAAAAGCCCTCCTACTAATAAGCAATGCTTGGTGAAATTTGCCTTCTTAAAACAGAAGGAAATTTGCAATAATTCACAATACTCCTCTACTGAATATGCAAATTATCTCTTTTCGCCCTTGTAAGCAAGTCAAGCATCCAGAACCACTGGTGTATAGCAAGCCTATAGCTTTTAATATTACACAGCCACACCAACCCTACATGCAGTGGCGGACACAGCCAGCAGTGGGCCCCTGTGCAAAATATAAATTGTGGGCCCCCCTGACGCAAAAAACGGGTGTGGATAGAATCTGCGGCGCGTAGCGCCGCGGCAAAAAATGGGCGTGGCAATGACCGGATAAGGGCGGAGCTAACTGTAATTTAAAGTGATCCCGGGGTGAGAGTGATATGGAGGCTGCCATATTTATTTCCTTTTAAACAATACTAGTTGCCTGGCGGCCCTGCTGATCTATTTGGCTGCAGTAATAAACTGAATTACACCAGCAACAAGCATGCAGCTTAATCTTCTCAGTTCTGACAATATTGTCAGAAACCCCTGACCTGCTGCATGCTTGTTCAGGGTCTATGGTTGAAAGAATAAGAGGCAGAGGACCAGCACGGCAACCAGGCAACTGGTATTGCTTAAAAGGAGAGAAATATGGCAGCCTCAATATTATTCTCACCTCAGGTTCCCTTGAAAAGTGCAACGCAAAGTGGGCCCAAGTTTTGGTGACCCTTTCCCCAGAAAATTCACATAATTGTGCAGGTTTTCTCAAGAAAATACACATAATGTGAGCAGATTTGCCCAGAAAATACATTCAATCATGTCGGCAGATTTGCCCAGAAAATACATTCAATCATGTCGGCAGATATGCCCAGAAAATACGTGCAATGATGTCGGCAGATATGCCCAGAAAATACGTGCAATCATGTCGGTAGATATGCCCAGATAATACGTGCAATCATGTCGGCAGATATGCCCAGAAAATACGTGCAATCATGTCGGCAGATATGCCCAGAAAATACGTGCAATCATGTCGGCAGATATGCCCAGAAAATACGTGCAATCATGTCGGCAGATATGCCCAGAAAATACGTGCAATCATGTCGGCAGATATGCCCAGAAAATACGTGCAATCATGTCGGCAGATATGCCCAGAAAATACGTGCAATCTTGTCGGCAGATATGCCCAGAAAATACGTGCAATCAAGTCGGCAGATATGCTCAGAAAATACGTGCAAGCAAGTCGGCAGATATGCCCAGAAAATACGTGCAATCATACGTGCGATGACGGGTACATGAACTTAGCAGCAGTTAATTCAGCAGTTGACATCAACAGGGAACTTTGAGTAAAGCCCTGTCTCCTAATAAAAAATTATGCGCTATTTACTATACATATAGAAGATATTAGATAGTGAGCTCCTCTGAGCACAGTCAGGACATGACTATGTACTCTGTAAAACGCTGCAGAAGATGTCAGAGCTATATAAATACATAATAATATGATAAGACATTCAACTATGACTATGGTAGGAGTAGTGTGAGCTCCTCTAAAGGACAGTGAGCGACATAACGATGTACTCTGTAAAGTGCTGCAGGTGGGTGGGTGGGCTAAACGATTACCTGGTCGGAAGGGTGGGTGAGCTAAAAGATTATCTGGTCGGGAGGGTAGGTGGGTGTGTGGGCTAATAAAATTACCTGTGAGGGTGGGTGGGCTAAAATATTACCTGTGAGGGTGGGTGGGCTAAAATATTACCTGTGAGGGTGGGTGGGCTAAAATATTACCTGTGAGGGTGGGTGGGCTAAAATATTACCTGTGAGGGTGGGATGGAGGATTACCTGGGTCTGGGTGGGTGGAGGATTACCTGGGTCTGGGTGGGTGGAGGATTACCTGGGTCTGAGTGGGTGGGTGGGTGGGCTATAGGATTACCTAGGTCTGGGTGGGTGGGCTATAGGATTACCTGGGTCTGGGTGGGTGGGCTATAGGAATACCTGGGTCTGGGTGGGCTATAGGAATACCTGGGTCTGGGTGGGTGGGTGGGCTATAGGAATACCTGGGTCTGGGTGGGTGGGTGGGTGGGCTATAGGAATACCTGGGTCTGGGTGGGTGGGCTATAGGAATACCTGGGTCTGGGTGGGTGGGTGGGCTATAGGAATACCTGGGTCTGGGTGGGTGGGTGGGCTATAGGAATACCTGGGTCTGGGTGGGTGGGTGGGCTATAGGAATACCTGGGTCTGGGTGGGTGGGTGGGCTATAGGAATACCTGGGTCTGGGTGGGTGGGTGGGCTATAGGAATACCTGGGTCTGGGTGGGTGGGTGGGCTATAGGAATACCTGGGTCTGGGTGGGTGGGCTATAAGAATACCTGGGTCTGGGTGGGTGGGTGGGCTATAAGAATACCTGGGTCTGGGTGGGTGGGTGGGCTATAAGAATACCTGGGTCTGGGTGGGTGGGTGGGCTATAAGAATACCTGGGTCTGGGTGGGTGGGTGGGCTATAAGAATACCTGGGTCTGGGTGGGTGGGTGGGCTGTAGGATTACCTGGGGGGGCTGTAGAATTACCTGGGGGTGGGCTGTAGGATTACCGGGGGGGCTGTAGAATTACCTGGGGGGGCCTTTAGGATTACCTGGGGGGGGGAAGCTGTAGGATTACCTGGGGGTGGGCTGTAGGATTACCTGGGGGGCGGGCTGTAGGATTACCTGGGGGGCGGGCTGTAGGATTACCTGGGGGGGCTGTAGGATTACCTGGGGGGGGCCTGTAGGATTACCTGGGGGGGGGAAGCTGTAGGATTACCTGGGGGGCGGGCTGTAGGATTACATGGGGGGGGGGCTGTAGGATTACCTGGAGGGGGGGCTGTAGGATTACCTGGGGGGGGGGGCCTGTAGGATTACCTGGGGGGGGCTGTAGGATTACCTGGGGGGGGGGCCTGTAGGATTACCTGGGGGGGCGGGCTGTAGGATTACCTGGGGGGCGGGCTGTAGGATTACCTGGGGGGGTGGGCTGGTCGGTCTGGGAGGGTGAAAGATAAGATTACCTGGTCAGGCGGGTGGGTGGACTATTTGCCGAGGCTAGGAGGAGGGCCCGATCAATCCCTCACCTCGGCGGGCCCCCCTCCTGTTATGCGCGGCGCCGAGCGGGAGATACAGCTATTAGTCTCCGGGCTGCAGCAGACACTAGAGCTCCAGCCGCCTGTCCACTCCTGTCTCCTCCTCAGCAATACCGCTCTGCACTACTTCCTGATTCAGTGCGTGCAGAGCCGTATTGCTGAGGAGGAGACAGGAGTGGACAGGCGGCTGGAGCTCTAGTGTCTGCTGCAGCCCGGAGACTAATAGCTGTATCTCCCGCTAGGCGCCGCGCATAACAGGAGGGGGGCCCGCTGAGGTGAGGGAATGATAAGAGTCGGGCCCCCCGGGATAAAAAAAAAACTTTAAAAAAAACAAAAAAAAAACGCCTGCAATACCTAATGGGCCCCTCAAAAACGGAGCTTGAGGGGCCCCTGTGCGCTTGCACGGCCTGCATGGCCGTATGTCCGCCACTGCCTACATGTAGACAGCCTATTTACAGGTCACTGGTATTGACACCAGCTGAGGAGCTCCTGCTTCCTTTCATTCCTACAGAGACTGTTTCAGGTTTGCCCCACAGCTTTGAGACTACAGTAGCAACATTTGGTAAGAGTGTCATTGTGTAAAAATGTAAATAGTTACTACTTTCCAAAATAATAATTAGTTGTTAATCCTAATGCATTAAAACAAAAAGTAGAATTTTTAATTTTTTTTCATTAGGAAAGAAACTTTGTTAACACATGTTGAGGCCTTGTTCACATTGGTTATCATTCATAAAGCATTACCGCATACGGTAATGCTGAAAACAGCTGACTTTACCGAGCACTTAGTAAAATGTAAATTCATAAAAGCTGTTACTGCATGAAAAGCTCAAATTACCCAGCAGTGAGGTAAATTACCGCCTTGTGCGGTGATTATCTCAACACATGTCACTAAATGTCAATTCATAAAGATTAGAGCAGGCGGTATTGGGACGGAGAATACTGCTTGCTTGGAGGAGGCAATAAGCATGCGGATAAGAGCAAAGTAGGCTGTGCAGGGAGCCGAATTCTCTGCGAGTCTGTGCAGGGAGCCAGTCTGTTCGAGTCGGTGCAGGGAGCCGAAGTCTGTGTGAGTCAGTCTGTTTGAGTCTGTGCAGGGAGCCGAAGTCTGTGTGAGTCAGTCTGTTCGAGTCTGTGCAGGGAGACGAAGTCTGTGTGAGTCAGTCTGTTCGAGTCTGTGCAGGGAACCGAAGTCTGTGAGAGTCTGTGCCGGGAACCATAATTACAGCTTGTAACAAAAGAGAGATAATGCCACACTTCTGCTTTACCGCTCAATGGGCTGAGGTAATTTACCAAACTTCAAAGGCAGCTGTGAAAATGTTTATGAATTAGCACACAGAGGTCTAAAATACCGAATGCTGTATTTTCTCGCCCAGATTTTTTTACCGAACACACTTTTATGAATGATAGCCATTGCATTCCATTTGCGTTGGCCTGTTTTTGACAAGTTTTATTTTTGCGATTCCCGGTGCTTGGGTAGGCGAGGCGTTTTAGTTAAAATCGTTCTTCTAAGCAATTTTCTCGAGCGGTTTTTAAATTTACTCCCTGATGCAAGTCAGGAAGTGAACTCTTTGATCCGGAAAAGAATAAATACTCACGCAATCGCTGCACAAATCGATTTTGTGAACGTTTGTGTTTTTTCTATACCTTCCATTGAGGCAAAATTGCCTCAAAAATGGCCCAGGCACCAGGGTTGCTCGCCAGTGCTCTCGAATTCGAATTTATCCGTTATCACGGGTAGTTTTAATGAATCCAGACTCGAATTCGAAGGTCTATACCGATCCTGAATTCAAATGTATCCGGATAGTCACGCTCGAATTCGCCCATGATCATGGGTGTTAACCCGTGATCACAAATCCGGATTGCGGTATCTAGGGGATGACGTCATTGAGCCAATCAGAAGGCCCCCAGCCGAGGCCCTAGCAAGCAATCAGAGGAGGGGGCCCTCCCCTCCTCTATATAAGGCGGCGGCCATCTTAAGGAGCCCGTCCTTGCTTGTGATTATAGTTAGTTGTGCTACGTACTAGTTTACTTAATTTGCACTGCTAGTCTGTCAGTTTATTTATTGCCGCAGGCCGCAGCTTCAGTACTGTGTTAGTTATTAAGTTACTTTACAGGCCAGTATCTGTTGTGATCTGTGACTGTCTGCCATCTGCCTGACCTTATTGATTGCGTCCGTGTTTGACAGACTTTAATTGTCACTGTCTGTCACAGTCACACTAGTTATCGACTACTGTAGTAGACTACACTACTACTAGGTATTATAGTTAGTAGTAGTTGTGTTACCTACGTACTAGTTTTCTTAATTTGTCCTGCTAGTCTGTGAGTTTATTTAGTGCCGCAGCTGTCTGTGTAATAGTTAATTTACAGGCCAGCATCTGTTATGATCTGTGACTGCCTGCCATCTGCCTGACCCTTTTGATTGCGTCCGTGTGTGACAGACTTTAATTGTCACTGTCTGTCACAGACTCACAGTCACACTAGTTAGTTATTGACTACTGTAGTAGACTACACTACTACTAGGTATTATAGTTAGTAGTAGTTGTGTTACCTACGTACTAGTTTACTTTATTTGCCCTGCTAGTCCGTGAGTTTATTTAGTGCCGCAGCTGTCTGTGTAATAGTTAATTTACAGGCCAGCATCTGTTGTGATCTGTGACTGCCTGCCATCTGCCTGACCCTATTGATTGCGTCCGTGTGTGACAAACTTTAATTGTCACTGTCTGTTACAGTCACACTAGTTAGTTATCGACTACTGTAGACTACACTACCAGTAGTAGTACTACTACTATTTAAAAAAAAAAAAACTTTCATTTTTTTCTGTCACTCACCACCAACCAAGACTCTTTATTAAAGTATATATATATATATATATATATATATATATATATATATATATATATATATATATATATATATTATATTTTTTATTTTTTCTTGCTGTATTTCTATATTATTGCACAATGACTGGCAGAGGTAGAGGACGAGGCCACTGCCAGCCACCAACACTAGAGTTGGGCCGAACGGTTCGCCTGCGAACGGTTCCATGCGAACTTCAGTGGTACGCGTTCGGGTCCCGCAGGCGAACTTTTGCGGAAGTTCGGTTCGCCCCATAATGCACCATGAGGGTCAACTTTGACCCTCTACATCACAGTCAGCAGGCCCACTGTAGCCAATTAGGCTACACTAGCCCCTGGAGCCACTCCCCCCCTAATAAAAGGCAGGCAGCGGCGGCCATTACGCTCACTCGTGTGCCTAGTGAGAGTAGGGCGAGCTGCTGCAGACTGTCTCTCATAGGGAAAGATTAGTTAGGCTTAGCTTGTTCCTGGCTGCATACCTGTTCTGTTCAGTGAGCCCACCATACCTGTTCTGTTCAGTGAGCCCACTGGATACCTGCATACCTGTTCAGTGAACCTGCCACTGCATACCTGTACTGTTCAGTGAAACTGCCACTGCATACCTGTTCTGTTCAGTGAACCCGCCACTGCATACCTGTTCTGTTCAGTGAACCCACCACTGCATACCTGTTCAGTGAACCTGCCACTGCATACCTGTTCAGTGAACCTGCCACTGCATACCTGTTCAGTAAACCCTCCACTGCATACCTGTTCTGTGAACCCGCCACTGCATACCTGTTCAGTGAACCCACCACTGCATACCTGTTCAGTGAACCTGCCACTGCATACCTGTACTGTTCAGTGAACCCGCCACTGCATACCTGTTCTGTTCAGTGAACCCGCCATTGTATTCCTGTTCAGTGACCCCGCCACTGCATACCTGTTGTGTTCAGTGAACCCGCCACTGTATACCTGTTCTGTTCAGTGAACCTGCCACTGCATACCTGTTCTGTGAACCCATCACTGCATACCTGTTCTGTTCAGTGAACCCGCCACTGCATACCTGTTCTGTTCAGTGAACCTGCCACTGTATACCTGTTCTGTTCAGTGAACCCACCACTTCATACCTGTTCAGTGAACCTGCCACTGCACACCTGTACTGTTCAGTGAACCCGCCACTGCATACCTGTTCTGTTCAGTGAACCTGCCACTGTATACCTGTTCTGTTCAGTGAACCCACCACTGCATACCTGTTCAGTGAACCTGCCACTGCATACCTGTACTGTTCAGTGAACCCACCACTGCATACCTGTTCTGTTCAGTGAACCCGCCACTGTATTCCTGTTCAGTAAACCCGCCACTGCATACCTGTTGTGTTCAGTGAACCCGCCACTGTATACCTGTTGTGTTCAGTGAACCCGCCACTGTATACCTGTTCAGTGAACCTGCCACTGCATACCTGTTCTGTGAACCCGCCACTGTATACCTGTTCTGTTCAGTGAACCCACCACTGCATACCTGTTCTGTGAACCCACCACTGCATACCTGTTCAGTGAACCCACCACTGCATACCTGTTCAGTGAACCTGCCACTGCATACCTGTTCTGTGAACCCACCACTGCATACCTGTTCAGTGAACCCACCACTGCATACCTGTTCAGTGAACCTACCACTGCATACCTGTACTGTTCAGTGAACCCACCACTGCATACCTGTTCTGTTCAGTGAACACGCCACTGTATTCCTGTTCAGTGAACCCGCCACTGCATACCTGTTGTGTTCAGTGAACCCGCCACTGTATACCTGTTCAGTGAACCTGCCACTGCATACCTGTTCTGTGAACCCACCACTGTATACCTGTTCTGTTCAGTGAACCCGCCACTGCATACCTGTTCTTTTCAGTGAACGCACCGCATCAGTGCGCATACCTCTGCAGTTAAGTGAACCCACCTACCTACGTGAGTGCACGCAGTGTGATATACCACTCCGTGCATACCCGATATGGACAAAACAGGTAGAGGAAGAGGTAGTGCCAGAGCCAGAGGAAGGCCACCCGGCAGGTCTGTGCGAGGTCGTGTAAATATAATTTCGTGTGGACCTGGCCCACAGTACAGTGCTCAGAAGAAGGCACGTCCCATCCCCTCCCAAGATTGTCAGGACGTGGTTGAGTATTTAGCGACACAGAACACCTCATCTTGCTCAGCCACCAGCGCTACTACTAGCACCACTTCCGCTGCATTTGACACTTCGTAAGAATTATTTAGTGGTGAAATCACTGATGCACAGCCATTGTTGTTACAGCCAGATGAATTTTCACCAGCTCATATGTCTGAGTTACGCGCCAACACTATGGATGTAACGTGTGAGGAGGATGAAGGACCTACTGATGGTGCATGTTTGGATTTTTCTGAGGCAAGCGAAGCTGGGCAGGATGATTACGATGATGACGATGATACGGATCCTCTGCAAATAGAGGAGATGAAGAGCGGGACAGTTCAGAGGGGGAGTCAGAGAGTAGTAGGAGGAGAGAAGTTGCTGAAAGAAGCTGGGGCAGCTCTTCGTCAGAAACAGCTGGTGGCAGTGTCCGGCACCATGTATCGCCACCTATGTACAGCCAGCCAACTTGCCCTTCAGCATCAGCTGCTGAGGTCCCCATAGTGCCCACATCCCAGGGTGGCTCAGCGGTGTGGAAATTTTTTAATGTGTGTGCCTCAGATCGGAGCAAAGCCATCTGTTCGCTCTGCCAACAAAAATTGAGCCGTGGAAAGGCCAACACTCACGTAGGGACAAGTGCCTTACGAAGGCACCTGGAGAAAAGGCACAAACAGCAATGGGATGGCCACCTGAGCAAAAGCAGCAGCAGCACACAAAAGAAAAGTCACCCTCCTTCTCCTCTTCCTCCTTCAGGTGCATCATCTGCTTCTGCCGCTTTCTCCCTTGCACCTTTACAGGAACTCTCCTCCACTCCGCCTCTGCCCTTGAGCGATTCCTGCTCCTCTGCCCACAGCAGCAGTCAGGTGTCCGTGAAGGAAATGTTTGAGCGGAAGAAGCCAATTTCGGCCAGTCACCCCCTTGCCCGGCGTCTGACAGCTGACGTGGCGGAACTGTTAGCTCGCCAGCTGTTACCATACCGGCTGGTGGACTCTGAGGCCTTCCGTAAATTTGTGGCCATCGGGACACCGCAGTAGAAGATGCCAGGCCGCACTTATTTTTCTAGAAAGGCCATACCCCAATGCACCGTGAAGTTGAGAGGCAAGTGGTGTCATCTCTTGCGAAGAGCGTTGGGTAAAGGGTACACCTGACCACGGATGCCTGGTCTGCCAAGTACGGGCAGGGCCGCTACATTACGTACACAGCCCATTGGGTCAACCTGGTGAACGATGGCAAGCAGGGCGCAGCGGACCAAATTGTGACACCTCCACGGCTTGCAGGCAGGCCTCCTGCCACCTCCTCTCCTCCTGCTACATGCTCTTCGCTGTCCTCCTCCTCCTTGGCTGAGTGGCAGTTCTCCTCTCGAGCTACACAGGGCCTATGCTGCATGCCAGGTACGACGGTGTCACGCCATCTTAGACATGTCTTGCCTCAAAGCGGAGAGTCACACTGGAGCAGCTCTCCTGGCTGCTCTTAAGAAACAGGTGGATGAGTGGCTGACCCCACACCACCTGGAGATAGGCAACATGGTGTGCGACAACGGCAGCAATCTCCTTGCCGCTTTGCATATGGGGAAGCTGACACACATACCCTGCATGGCGCATGTCATGAATCTAGTTGTTCAAAGATTTGTGTCAAAGTACCCTGGCTTAGCGGATGTCCAGAAGCAAGCCAGGATGTTCTGTGGGCATTTGAGGCGGTCTTACACAGCCATGGCACGCTTTGCGGAAATTCAGCGGAAAAACAACTTGCTGGTGAGATGCCTGATTTGCGATAGCCCGACTCGCTGGAATTCGACCCTGCTCATGTTCTCCCGCCTGCTAGAACAGGAGAAAGCCGTCACCCAGTACCTCTACAACTACAGTAGAACGAAACAGTCTGGGAAGATGGGGATGTTCTGGCCCGACAACTGGACACTGATGAGAAATGCATGCAGGCTCATGCGGCCGTTTGAGGAGGTGACCAACCTGGTGAGCCGCAGTGAAGGCACCATCAGCGACTTGATTCCCTACGCTTACTTCTTGGAGCGTGCTGTGCGTAGAGTGGCGGATGAAGCTATGAATGAGCGTGACCAGGAACAGTTACGGCAGGAACAGGCATGGGACCAATTTTCATCAGACCCAGCTGTTTCCTCAACACCTGCGGCAGCACAGAGGGGGGAGGAGGAGGAAGAAGAGAAGTCGTGTGCAGAAGACGAGTCAGACTCAGAGGATGATGAGCAAGGTGTTTCTTTGGGGGAGGAGGAGGAGGAGGAGGGGACGGCGGCAGGAGAACAACCGCAGCAGGCGTCGCAGGGGGCTTGTGCTGCTCAACCTTCCCGTGGTATTGTTCGCGACTGGGGGGAGGAGGTTGACTTACGTGACGTCACTGAGGAAGAGCAAGAGGAGATGGATGGTACATCTGGATCCGACTTTGTGCAGATGTTGTCTTTTATGCTGTCCTGCCTGTTGAGGGACCCCCGTATAAAAAACCTCAAGGGGAATGAGCTGTACTGGGTGGCCACACTACTAGACCCTCGGTACAGGCACAAAGTGGCGGACCTGTTACCAACTCACCTGAAGGTGGAAAGGATGCAGCACATGCAGAACAAGCTGTCAACTATGCTTTACAATGCCTTTAAGGGTGATGTGACAGCACAACGCCAGCAAGGTACCACAGCCACTAATCCTCCTCCCGTGTCCACGCAGTCAAAGACAGGACGCTCCAGCGATCTCATGGTGATGTCGGCCATGCGGACGTTCTTTAGTCCAACGCCTCGCCGTAGCCCATCCGGATCCACCCTCCACCAACGCCTGGAACGGCAGGTAGCCGACTACCTGGCCTTAAGTGTGGATGTAGACACTGCTGTGAACAGCGATGAGGAACCCTTGAACTACTGGGTGCGCAGGCTTGACCTGTGGCCAGAGCTGTCCCAATTTGCCATCCAACTTCTCTCCTGCCCTGCCGCAAGCGTCCTGTCAGAAAGGACCTTCAGCGCAGCTGGAGGCATTGTCGCTGAGAAGAGAAGTCGCCTAAGTCACAAAACTGTTAAGTACCTCACCTTTATCAAAATGAATCTCTGCCTGCACGCCGTGTGACTGGCTGCCTGGCCTGCCCCAAGAAGACTAAGTCGCTCCCAGTCCCTCCACACAGCATGTCTGCCTGCAGGCCGCTTGACTACCTTCTCCGCCACCACCAACAGGGTCCGGGACTCCAGGCGGATTGCTGAATTTTTTAGGCCGCTGCTAGCAGCGGCCGCTGTAATAATTTTTCTGGTGCGTGTACATGACTGCCTAATTTTTCTGGCTGCACTGCGGGCAGCTGCAACAACAAAAGAAAAGGCATGTACATGCGCCCATTCCCGTTCGTGATCATTACCTTGCATTGGTGAAGGGGCTTGCGTATCACAATGAAGCAATGACCGGCGCCTAGATGAGTGTCTCGGGGGCACACCCACGATAATTGTTGCCTCATTGTGGTCAGACCAAATTTGATCAGCTGGACAGTCACTGTTCTGTCATTCAGCTACATCAGCCAGGCGACCATATGGGCTGTAAAGCCACCAAAACCTGCACTCTCGCCATGGTGCGCACCAGTCCAGCACGGCCGTCACTACACAAACAGCTGTTTGCGGTGCGTTACACGGTGAGTTTGGTGTGTCAGTGTGAAGCAGTACCTTAATTACACTACCTGATTGATGCATACACATGCAAGATGTTTTAAAGCACTTTAGGTCTGTCATTTAGCATTCAATGTGATTTCTGCCCTTAAAACGCTGCTTTGCGTCAAATCCAGATTTTTCCCGGGGACTTTTGGCATGTATCCCACTCCTCCACCTGGGGGTCCAGGTGTTAGACCCCTTGAAACATCTTTTCCATCACTTTTGTGGCCAGCATACATTTTTTTTTTCAAAGTTCGCATCCCCATTGAAGTCTATTGCGGTTCGCAAACTTTTACGCGAACCGAACCTTACGCGGAAGTTCGCGAACCCGGTTCGCGAACCTAAAATCTGAGGTTCGGCCCCACTCTAACCAGCACCAGCAGGTCTGTGTCTGGTCTGCTGCCAGCCACTGACCGCAGAGTTGTGGAGGAGGGAGCAGAGGCGCCAGCGTGTTGCGCCCATCTTTGAGATGGGTCGTCGCCCCCCGGCCTATTGCGGAGAGTCAGGCACAGGCTGTCGTGGAAATGATGGCGGAGCAGCAAGCCACAGTTTCCAGCCAGACCTCCAGCGCCAGCGAGACCAGTGCCACCATTAGAACACGGTCCGCAGCAGCAGCCGCCCTCCACCACCGCTTGAGGTCACGTCGACCCTAGCGACAACCCTGCCCTCACTGAGCTCGCTCTTCACGCCAGGGACCATGAGCTCTTTGAGGGAGGTTGTTGCAGAGTTTGAGGAGGAGATGATGGGGACATGCAAGGAGTAGGAGGAGGAGTTTGAGGTGGAGGAGTTTGTTTTTGGTGCAGAACAACCACAATTTTCTGAGGAGGAGGGGCAGAAGTGTTGGTTGGGGGCTCAGAGGAGATGTTTGGGGATTATGATGATGATGAGGTGCAGGACCGCCCCTATGTGCTACCACCACAGTTGGGTGAAGGCAGCTCGTCATCGCAGGAGGAGGCATCTCAGGCACAGAGGTGCGGCAGCAGCATGGCGGCTGGCACAGGGCGTGGAAGGCAGGAGCCACAGCCTGCTGCTTCAGCCACCACCAACACCCGCACCAAAGCTCCTCCAAAGGGAGAAAAAAACAGCCCTCCAAAGGCAAAAAAACTCCTCAGCCCTCAAGCTTGAAGGGCAAGTTGAAATCCTCAGTCTGGCGGTACTTCGCTGTGTGTGTTGACGATAAGACCCGTGCCATTTGCCACAGTTGCGGTGCCAGCCTGAGCAGAGGTCACGATCTGAACAAGTTGAGTACCTCGTGCCTGCAGACCCACTTGGAGACCAAACATTTTGAGGACTACAGTGAGTAGTCCCCCCCCCCCCCCCCCCGGGCAGCCAGTCCTCAGTGGCCTCATCTGCTCCCTCCACAGTCACCTCCTTATCCTCCCGTGCAGGCAAACGCCGCCAGACCCTGCTCAGCGAGTTCTTTCCCGGTGTGACAAAGGTTCTGCCTCCCACCAACAGGCGCATCCGAGTGCTGAACGGGTTGCTTGCCCGGGCTATGTGCTCCCAGCTCCTGCCATACTCCTTTGTGCAGGAGAGGAGTGACATGAGAGTGCTCCTGCAGCATGGGATCCCGGAGTGGAAAATTCCAAGCCGCCACTACTTCTCCCGCACGGCAATCCCAGCACTGCACCAGTTCGCTATCGCGAACGTGGGCCGCTCGCTCGATCACGCCGCGAGTGAGCGGATCCACATCACCGTGGACTCCTGGAGTAGCCGTTTTGGGACATACCGCTACCTGTCCTTCACGGCTCACTGGGTCAGCCTGGTGGAATGCGCCAGCGAGGAAGCAGCAGGTCCATCCCCGGGCGCAGCAGCAGCACCACCAGTAGTCCACTATGCGGTGCCACCATGCGGGGTCAGGGGAGAAGCAGCAGCTCCCGCCGCCAAGCGACTCCACCTCAACAGCAGCGAAGGCCCGCCACTGCCAAGCGCTGCTGGAGATGGTCAGCCTGGGGAAGAACAGTCTAACGGAAGCCAACGTGCTCCGCTACCTGAGGGAGCAGGAGAAGACATGGCTGACCCCCAGAGGCCTCAGAGTTGGATTGGTGGTGTCCGACAATGCGGCCAACCTGCTGGCTGCCATCACCAGGGGACACTTGACCCAAGTCCCCCGTCCCCTGCTTGGCCCACGTCCTGAACCTGGTGGTGCAGAAGTTCCTGCGCACCTACTAGGGGATGGACAATCTGTTGGAAGCGGCTCAGAAAATTGTGCGCACTTTCTGCCGCTCAGCCGCTGCCGCAGCAAACCTGGCCGACATGCAGCAGTGCAAGGGCCTGCTACGACACTGGCTTGTCATCGATGTTCCAACTCGCTGGAACTCCACTCTGGCGATGTTGGAGCGGCTGGTTGAGCAGAGGAGGGCTGTCAACCGCCAAATCATTGAGGTCACTCTTGCTGGCAACACCAAACTCCGGCTCCTCTCAAACACACAGTGGGGGCAAATGCAGAAGGTCTGCTTGGTGTTGGCTCCCTTCCTGCAGGGAACCAACCTGGTGAGCCAGGAACGGGCATCCCTCTGCCACTTTGTTTGTCTGCTGGACAGGGCACTGTGTGATCTGCTGGATGTGGGAGAGAAGGCCCTGATCCAGCTGGAACAACAGCTGCCTGCGCAGTCCACTTCTGCACAGGATTTTGATTTGTTGGAGGAGGAGGAGGAGTTGGAGGTCCTGGACATTGATGTTGAGGGAGCGCACATGCTGCGGTGCCTGCGCACAGACCCCAGGGTTAAGCAGATGAGAGCTCGGGAGGACGCCTGCATCAGCATGATCCTGGACCCACGGCTGAAGGGGAAGGTGGGTCAGTTCCTGCCTGCTGGAGACACTGAGCAGCAAACAAGAGAGTCGCAGCAGATCCTTGTTCGGTGATTGGAGGAAGCCTTCCCCCAGCCTTCCAACCCCTCTGTCCCTGTCCAGCTAGCACAGCAGCTGGTGTCTGCAGCCAGCAGCAGCATCAGGTGCCCAGGAGACCTGCTGTCATTGACTAAGGCACTCTACATGACGGTAGAGCAGCCAAGAGAGAGGAGGTGCGCTCCCATCACCAGGGTCCACAGAATTATGCGCTGCTGCCATGCGCTACTAGCTATTACGACACAAATTTAGTTATGCTGTTGAAGAAAAAAATGTAAAACAATTTTGTAAGGGAAAACCCGTTAAGTTGGGTACAAGAGGAATAATATGAACAAAAAAAAATTAAGAAGAAGATGGTGAAGAAGAAGAAGAACCAGCTGAAGAAGAACCAGGTGAAGATGATGAAGAACCAGGTGAAGAAGAAGAACCAGGTGAAGAAGAAGAACCCGGTGAAGAAGAACCAGGTGAAGAAGAAGAACCAGGTGAAGAAGAACCAGGTGAAGAAAAAGAAGAAGAACCAGGTGAAGAAGAAGAAGGACCAGGGGGTGAAGAAGAAGAAGAAGAACCAGATGATGGGGAAGAAGAAGAAGAACCAGATGATGAGGAAGAAGAAGAAGAACCAGATGATGAGGAAGAAGAAGAAGAACCAGGTTAAGAAGAAGAACCAGATGATGAGGAAGAAGAAGAAGAACCAGGTGAAGAAGAAGAAGAACCAGGGGGTGACGAATAACACGAAGAAGAAGAAGAAGAAGAAGAAGAAGAAGAAGAAGAAGAAGAAGAAAAAGAACCAGGTGAAGAAGAAGAAGAACCAGGTGAAGAAGAAGAAGAACCAGGTGAAGAAGAAGACGAACCAAGTGAAGAAGAACCAGGTGGCGAAGAAGAACCAAGTGAAGAAAAACCAGATGAAGAAGAAGAAGAACTAGGTGGTGAAGAAGAAGATGGTGAAGATGATGGTGAGAAAGAAGATGGTGAGAAACAAGATGGTGAAAAAGAAGACGGTGAAGAAAAAGATGGAGAGAAGAAAAAGAAGGTGAAGACAGTGAAGAAGAATAAACAAACAAATACAGAAAAAAAAGTTTCCCTTCTTTATTTTAATTACACCTCCACATATATGTGGTTTCCCTTTAAAAAACAAAAGATGCTTTAACCACTTGCCGACTGGCCACAGCCGATGGGCGGCGGCAAGGGCTGGGCCCAAATAACCGCAATACGCCCATCGGCGGCGTCAGCGGGCGTGGTTATGCGGCGATCGCGTCATTCGTGACATGATCAGCCGCCGGCGACAGGCTCCGCCACCCTTGTGCAGTAACCCGACAGCCGTTCGGAAGCGCCCGTGGGTTACTAGCTGCACGATCGCCGCATACAAAGTTTATAATACGCTTTGTAATGTATACAAAGCGTATTATACAGGCTGCCTCATGCCCTGGTGGTCCCAGTGATCGAGGAACCACCAGGGCAGGCTGCAGCCACGCATGTAAGCACCCAAGCACACTGATCTGCCCCCCCCCTTCCCTCTGATCGCCCACAGCACCCCTCAGACCCCCCCCCCCCTTTCCACCCCTCAGACCCCTGTTTGCACCCAATCACCCCCCTAATCACCCATCAATCACTCCCTGTCACTATATGTCGACACTATTTTTCTGATTAGGTCCTAAACTGCCCCCTGGGGGCTCCTGATCACCCCCCCACACACTCTCAGATCCTCCCCAGACCCAACCCAGCCCCCCCCCCCGTGTACTGTATACATCTATCCTCCCCTGTAATCACCTGTCAATCACCCGTCAATCACCACCTGTCACTGCCACCTATCAGATCAGACCCTAACCTGCCTCTTACGAGCATCTGATCACCCACCCACACCATCAGATCACCCGCAGACACACCCTCAGATCACCTCCAATTTCAATTTGTGGGGTTGTGGCCAATTGAGAACAGCAGACACCTTGGCAGGATCCATAGTTAGTCCCTGAGCTGTGACAATATATCCCAGAAAAGGAATTTCAGTTTGTTAAATAAAAAAATTTCTCTAGTAGCGTATAGATCGTTCTCTTTGAGTCACCGGAGAACAGACCTAACAAGTTGTCGATGTGACTGAAGATCTGTAGACTAGATAAGAATATCATCAAGGTAAACGACAACACCTTTGTATAACAAGTCCCAGAAGATGTAATTTACAAAGTTTTGGAATACTGCAGGAGCATTGCAAAGTCCGAAGGGCATGACCAGGTATTCGTAAAGGCCATCTCTCATGTTGAAAGCAGTTTTCCATTCATCCCTCTCTCTGATACGAATGAGGTTGTAGGTACCGCGCAGATCAAGCTTAGAGAAGATCCTAGCCACCTCAAGACGATCAAACAGTTCAGATATTAAAGGCTTATTCTTCACAGTGATTTTATTTAGACCACGATATTCAATGCATGGTCTCAAAGACCCATTTTTCTTGGTAACAAAGAAAAACCCAGCTACTGCCGGGGAGGTGGACGGGCAGATAAAGCCTCTTACTAGCTTTTCTCTGATGTAGTCAAGACATTGCTTGGGTCTCAGGTAATGACAAAGGATATACACGACCTCGAGGAGGATCAAATCCGGGATTCAAGTCAATGAGGCAATCATATGGTCTATGGGGCGGCAGATCCTCAGCCTGCCTCTTGCTGAAAACATCTGAAAAGTCCAAGTATGGCTCTGAAAGACTAGGTAGAGGTGAAGCTGTTACTGTACAGATTGCTGGAGGAGGTATTACTTGATAGAGATAATGCTTTAGACAGTAAGTGCTCCAGGTCAGAATATCCCCAGTGAGCCAGTCCACCATAGGTGAATGAATACGGAGCCAGGGTAAGTCCAGTAGGATGGGGTTCACTGATTTTGGAAGCACGTAGAAGGAAATATATTCATGGTGCAGGGCTCCAAGATGCATGGAAAGTGGCACAGTGGCAGTCTGAATACTTCCAGAAATGACTGTGCCATTAATAACAGAGAAAACAAGGGGGTTTTTCAGAGGTACTACTGGAATTTTATATCTGGAGACAACTGATTGATCAATAAAATTACCAGCAGCCATTAAGTCAAGGAAAGCATCAGTCCAAAACATTATGTCTTTGTGCTGGATGGACACAGGATAAGTAATTTTCTTGGGAGGAGAGGAAGATTTTTTTGCTTAAGGAAGCCTCTCTCTGTTGCCCCAGGCTCTGGGGTTTGAGTGTTTTTATGACAATTGTTTTTAAGTGACCAGCCCCTCTGCAATACAAACACTGACCTTTAACCAGGCAAGAAGTCCTTTCCTCCTGGGAGAGCTTTGTATGATCAATCAGCATAGGCTCTTCTGCAGGAACAATGGGAGCCAGTTGGGAGAAAGTCGGACAGAATGCTGTGTTCGACGTTGCTCCTGCGCTCTTTCTTGAAGGTGAAGGTCGATTTTAATGCAGAGGGAGATCAGATCTTCCAGGGAGGCAAGAAGATCCCGGGCTGCAAGGTCATCTTTCATACGACTAGAAAATTCTTGCCAGAAGACAGCTGCAAGTGCATCAGTGTTCCATGCTAGTTCCAGGGCTAGAGTTCTGAAACGAACAGCATACTGGCCAACAGACAAATCACCTTGCTGAAGCTGAAGGATATTAGAAGCTACAAATGTAGCTCGTCCAGGCTCATCAAACACTTTGCAAAAGTTTTGCTTAAACAATGCATAATTTTGTAACATGGAATCTCCTTTCTCCCACAGTGGAGAGGCCCAGGCTAATCCATCACCAGTAAGCAAAGAAATCACAAATGCAGTTTTAGTGCGATCAGAAGGAAAATTGCCAGGTTGCAATTCAAACTGGATCTCACATTGATTTAGAAATCCCCTGCAGAGCTTGGGATCCCCGTTATAGCGTTGAGGCATAGGAATCCTCAATATGGATGCAGGCAGATTTACAGGTGGAGGAGCAGCAGCAGGAACGAATACTAGAACAGGTTGCAGCTGATTAAAACGGTCAGACAGTCTCTGCAAACATTGCATAACCAGGTCCTGCTGAGTCTGTTGTTGCTGCACTCGGAGAACCAAATCTCTCAAACAGTCCGGCAGTGGCACTTCAGTGGGATTCATTGCCTGAGCATACCGTCATGATGCGTGAATCCTCTGTGTGGCCGGATGGGTGCAGCCCTGGAGTCCAGGTGGGTGCTCCCGAAGGCGACTGCTGAGTGCGACTGGATAATCCGATGCAAGGTACAGGTACCACAGACAGTAGACGCTAAGCAGGATTGTCAATTGCCAGATAGGGAGGGTGGGTGGGCTAAACAATTGCCAGATAGGGAGAGTGGGTGGGCTAAACAATTGCCAGGTAGGGAGGGTGGGTGGTCTAAACAATTGCCAGGGAGGGAGGGTGTGTGGGCTAAACAATTGCCTGGAAGGTAGGGTGGGTGGGCTAAACAATTGCCTGGTAGGCTAAATACAGTGGCTTGCAAAAGTATTCGGCCCCCTTGAAGTTTTGCACATTTTGTCACATTACTGCCACAAACATAAATCAATTTTATTGGAATTCCACGTGAAAGACCAATACAAAGTGGTGTACACGTGAGAAGTGGAATGAAAATCATACATGATTCCAAACATTTTTTACAATTAAATAACTGCAAAGTGGGGTGTGCGTAATTATTCAGCCCCCTGTGGTCTGAGTGCAGTCAGTTGCCCATAGACATTGCCTGATCAGTGCTAATGACTAAATAGAGTGCACCTGTGTGTAATCTAATGTCAGTACAAATACAGGTGCTCTGTGACGGCCTCAGAGGTTGTCTAAGAGAATATTGGGAGCAATAACACCATGAAGTCCAAAGAACACACCAGACAGGTCAGGGATAAAGTTATTAAAAAATTTAAAGCAGGGTTAGGCTACAAAAAGATTTCCAAAGCCTTAAACATCCCACGGAGCACTGTTCAAGTGATCATTCAGAAATGGAAGGAGTATGGTACAACTGTAAAACTACCAAGACAAGGCCGTCCATCTAAACTCACAGGCCGAACAAGGAGAACACTGATCAGAAATGCAGTCAAGAGGCCCATGGTGACTCTGGATGAGCTGCAGAGATCTACAGCTCAGGTGGGGGAATCTGTCCATAGGACAACTATTATTCGTGCACTGCACAAAGTTTGCCTTTATGGAAGAGTGTCAAGAAGACAGCCATTGTTAACAGAAAAGCATAAGAAGTCCCATTTTCAGTTTGCCACAAGCCATGTGGGAGATTCCAAAAAAGTGGTCAGCACCTCCACAATAGCTCTTTTACTTAAAACATAGCTCTTTATTCAAAATACTTAAAAGCCATAAAAATAGATGGACAAAAGTATGGGGCTGGATTCCAGCGACAGCCCGCTGTTTTAGACCTCTCAGCCTTTCCTCAGGCTGGACAAAACCTTTCCATATAACTAAATATTGCACAGTCCTTCCCCTCCTCCTACTATCCAAAATGTGTGCACCCGAAGAGAGGCAGGAAGAGATAACCTGAAAGAGACTGCATTAACTTGTCTTTCAACAGGAAAGGGTCCTATAAACTTTGGACCTAACTTCTTAGATGGACACCTGAGCTTGAGATTGAGAGTAGATAGCCAGACTAGATCACCTGGAGAAAAATTGGGACTAATTCTACGCCTCTTGTTGGCAAAAGTCTCTTGACAAATCTGTTATTCCTTCAAAATATCTTGTAATTTCTTAAAGTTATCAGATAAGAAGGTAATTCTGTCTTGAACAGTAGGTACCACAGTTTTTGTAAGTACGTTAGGCAAAAAGGAGGGATGAAAGACATAGTTTGAAAAGAAAGGGGACTGATTGGTGGCAGAATGGATTGCATTATTATAGGCAAATTCTGCTGTAGGAAGAAGAGCTGCCCAATCTTCTTGAGAAACTGACGAAAAACATCTCAAATATTGCTCAAGGGTCTGATTTGTCCTCTCAGTCTGGCCGTTAGTTTGAGGATGATAACCTGAAGATAATGATGACCTGATTCCTAGGATCTTGCAGAGTTCTTGCCAGAACTTGGATGTAAACTGAACTCCCCTATCAGTAATTATGTCAGAAGGAAGACCATGTAGACGAACTATCTCTTTAATAAAAACCTCAGCGGTGGAGACAGCAGATGGAACACCCTTTAATGGAATGAAATGAGCCATCTTAGTGAAGCGATCAACTACTACTAAAATGGTGGTGAATGCCTCTGAAGGAGGTAAATCAACGATGAAATCCATGGCGATTCCTTCCCAAGGTCGAGTTGGTATTGGAAGGGATTTTAGAAGACCCCATGGCTTGTTTCTGGAACTCTTGGATCGAGCACAAGTGTCACAAGAGAGAACAAATTGCTGATTGTCGGTCTTCATTTCCGGCCACCAGAAAGTCCTTTGTAAAAGTTCAAAAGTCTTAGTGACCCCAAAGTGGCCAGCCAGTTTATTGTCATGACAAACCTGTAGAGCTTGAAGGCGGAGTAGAGGAGGAACAAAAATCTTGTCTTGATGAAGAAGCAGTCCATCCTTATGGACTAAGTTGGGAAGCACAGTTTGACAGGGAGTTGCTTGTCTTATGAGATCAATAAGTTCTGGTTGGATAAGTAAAAAATGATGAGAGGACAGAATGGTATCAGGAGTCATAACAAAAGACAATTCATCTTGAAACATACGGGACAAAGCATCCGGTTTGGAATTCTTGGAACCTGGACGGAATGTGATATTGAAGTTGAATCGAGAGAAGAATAATGCCCATCTGGCCTGTCGAGGCTTCAATCTCTTGAAGACCTAAGAACTGGATATCTTTACACTCTAATTCACACTTCTCAGGCTTAGCATAAAGTCCATGAACTCGTAATCGGACAAGAACTTTTTTCACATGCTTACGATGATCTTCTAAAGAAGGAGAAAACACCAGTATATCGTCCAGATAAACTACCATAAAGTCATCAATGAAGTCCCGAAAGATGTCATGTATAAAGTGTTGGATGGTGGCCGGGGCGTTGCACTCATCCCCTTCTCGAAACCTCACCAGATTGTAAGCTCCTCGGAGATCTAATTTAGAGAAGATCTTGGCGGTACGAAGTCTTTGGTAGAGATCTGGTATAAGAGGTAGTGGATAGCGGTTTTTGATCGTGATCTGGTTGAGATTACGGTAGTCAATGCAAGGCCGTATACTACCATCTTTCTTTTCTACAAAAAAGATTCCAGTCCCTGCAGGAGAAGTCGAAGGCCTGATAAACCCCTTCTTAAGATGTTCTTCAATATAGTCCTTTAAGATCCGAGATTCTGGTTCTGACAGAGGATAGACTCTCCCAAAAGGAATGGCAGCTCCAGGTTGAAGGTCGATGGGACAGTCATAGATTCTATGAGGCGGGAGAGTATCGGCACCCTTCTTGTCGAATACATCAAGAAAGTCATGATAAATTGGAGGTACTAAACGAGCTTTATCAGAATCCATGCATAACAGAAGCCCTGCTTGTGGTAGGCAAAAGCGTGCACAGTAGTCAGAGTGAAGCTGAACCTCCCCAGTGGCCCAATTGATGGTGGGGTTGTGAGTCTTAAAGGGAAGGTCCAAGCAAAAAAAAAAAATGAGATTCACTTACCTGGGGCTTCTACCAGCCCCATGTAGCCATCCTGTGCCCTCGTAGTCACTCACTGCTGCTCCAGTCCCCCGCTGGCAGCTTTCTGACCTCGGAGGTCAGGGCCAAATTGCGTACATTTTTACACATTCCCGCTAGTGCAGGATCATTAACACATACATTTTTACGCGTTAGTGGTGAAACGCGTACATTTTTGTTCCTGCACTAGCTGGAATGCGTAAAAATGTATGCAATGTGGCCCTGACCTCCGAGGTCAGAAAGCTGCCAGCGGGGAACTGGAGCAGCAGTGAGTGACTACGAGGGCACAGGATGGCTACATGGGGCTGGTAGAAGCCCCAGGTAAGTGAATCTCATTTTTTTTTTTTGCTTGAACCTTCCCTTTAAGCCAAGGCATTCCTAATATTACTGGAAGTAAAGGGGATGGTATGATATCAAAGCAGAGGTACTCCTGATGTTCTTTATTAATACAATAATACAATACAATAACATTTCTATAGCGCTTTTCTCCCATAGGACTCAAAGCGCTTAGGCTCTCTCAGATTCAGTAGTTAGTAGGATGAAGTATTCACACAACAAAAGTTATATTTCTGCAAATGCCAGACTGAACAGGTGGGTTTTCAGTCTGGATTTAAACACATCCAGGGATGGGGCTGTCCTGATCTGTTGAGGTAAGGAGTTCCAAAACATAGGGGCAGCATGACAGAAGGCTCTGGGACCAAAAGTTTCCAAGTGGACTCTGGGTATGACTAGATTATTAGAACCTGTGGATCATTAACCCTCCTGGCGGTTCATTTCTGTCTGGAATTAGGAGTCAAAAGCGGTACATTGTTTTCAAGAATTTTAGGGCCTCCGATTCAAAAGTTATAACTCACCAAAATATGTCAGAATAAAAGCATGGTGGACATTTTACATATAAATAAAAGACTGGAACACAAATTTGCAGGAAAAAATAAATTTATCAATAAACTGAAATAGCAAAACTGTACAAATAAGCATCAGATTATATATATATATATATATATATATATATATATATATATATATATATATATATATATATATATATATATATATATATATATATATATATATATAATCAGTACAGTATATACAATAATTAGTACAGTATATCCCTAGTACACCTCCCGTGTGTGGTAAATCTTAAAGCATGGAACGGGACACAGGCCGACATCACAGTCCGGGCAGTAAAACCGGGTTTCTTTGCGGACTTTCTTACCCTTGCTATCCGTCTTGCTGCAGCAAACAACACACATTCTTGTTGGTGTCGCTTTTTTTGGAGTGGGTGGGATGTATTCAGAAAAGTGGCGGCCAGTGAGGCGCTCCGGATTGACCACATATGATGCACGGCGCCCAACTCGCACATCTGATGATGAAGTTGGGTACTTCAGGCATATGGTTTCACACAGTTTCCATATGAAGTCAGCATGTGATCCTGGCCTTTCACTGCGTTGCTTATGCAAGATGAATGCATTCCACAATGCCTGTTCCAGCAGATGACGAAAACATTTTTATAGTACTTTTTCTGCTGTTTCCGCACTGCGGGGTAGTATGTCATCGCCTGGTCAGCTCGGTCCACCCCACCCATTGTATGGTTGTAGTCCAGGATGACTTGCGGCTTGTCCAGGACTTTCCCTCCTCGCGTTCTGGTGGTGACAGAGGATGCATCGTGGACAGTGCTGAGCGCACACAAGTCCCTCTTGTCACGCCAGCGGAGTGCCAACATTTTTCCCTTCTGCCAAGCCACAATGTCCCCAGATTTCAGCTTTTGCTTGGCGAAGGCAGTAGGCATTTCTCGCCGGTTAGGACGAACAGTGCTGTAGGCGTCGGTTTTGTTCCTGATAAGAAACTCAAACAGTTCAGGTGAACTATAAAAATTGTCCGTCGTCAAACAATACCCCTTATTCAAAAGTGGCTCCACCAAGGACAGCACGGATGAAGTCGCCAGCCCGTAATTGCTGAATGCAGGGTTGAACTGTGTCCCTTTCCCGGTGTACAGTACGCTGTTCCAGATGTATCCGGTGCTATTCCCACAAAGATTTGAGCCCTAGAAATCACTGTCTAGTCATATCCACTGACAGTACTACCCAGTAAATGGTGATCATCTCTGGGGACTAGGATCAACGATCCGGGGGTAATCTATTTATAAATGAAAGAAAAAGTAGTCCCCTCCTATCTGTAGTAAGATAATACTCAAGCCACAATAGTATTCAATATCAATGTATTAGTTTATTTAAACAACAACAATCTTAAAAACACTTTAAAAACATACTGAGGATCCCCTGACCTTTTGCCATCCATAAATTCCTTTATATTGCAATGTAAAATATTAACATGTGGAGTGTATTTTTGGCCCCGCTCAGCACAAAAATGGTCCCGGGGCTGTCAGCAAGCCGATACAGACAAAAATCTGTAAAAATGAGAGGCTCCTCTATTGAAAGTATACAATCTACAAAACACAGCAGCTAAGTATCTGTATCAGCATTGCCGACAGTCCAGGGAACCCCAATCAAAAAATGATCTTGTGGAACTGACATAAACCACAATATGCTGGCTTA
Source organism: Hyperolius riggenbachi (assembly GCF_040937935.1). Lineage (NCBI taxonomy): Eukaryota > Metazoa > Chordata > Amphibia > Anura > Hyperoliidae > Hyperolius > Hyperolius riggenbachi. The sequence goes on from NC_090650.1 coordinate 175,999,003, forward strand.
GCAATGTGCAAAATACAATTGAATAAAGTGCTAGGTGGTACAGTTAATCATGGGTCATTTCATAAAACATAAATAAATGTGCAACAGGTGTATAATAATAATTAGTAAAGTGCAAATGCTTGTCCCAACATAGGGATCAGAATCAGTGGTGGTAAAATTAGAAAAGAAACATAATATAAGATAGGGGAAAAAGTATTTTTCCAAGGAGAAAAACCAGGTGCAGTGAAGCAAGGAAATAACCTCTAACAACCGATATTAGAAAACCACATGTGATGAATCAAGGCCAGCAAAGAAAGTAAAAAAGCATCCCACCTAAGTATGAGAGCAGAGTTGTAATGGCAGCTGAACGGAGCTTACCCTGGTGAAGAGAGGGATGGGGTCACGGGGATCCGGATCCTACCGGTTACGCCAGAAGCTACCTCAGGGATATTTCTAGTTTCCTGTCCGTTGTTTAAATACTATACTTCCGTAATGGACGCGGCCGCGTCATCAGCGTGACTTGGCGCGCCGTCGCCATAGCAACGGCACTACCCTGTCCGCCCCTATAACTATGGTGGCTGTTAGGTTTCAAGAAGCATTGGAACTCACTCTAGACTCCGTAAAAGGTCTCATCAGAGACATCTAGTGGTCAATTTGGAGAATTAGAGGAAACTATTGATACAAAAGTAAAAGGAAAGAGCGAGAAGACTGCCGAGGACATCTAGTGGTATAATAGTAAACAACATCCAATTTTTATAAATGCATATTCATATCCTTATAATTATATCAATCCATTTAAGGTAAGTATCATCAACCAAATAGAAGCACATCTCTTAACTAAGACACAATATAATCAAGTGTTCCATTTTATAAGCATCTTTCCTCCATGAGTCAATATATTATTAGACATTAATACAAAAATACCTTAAATGGATTGATATAATTATAAGGATATGAATATGCATTTATAAAAATTGGATGTTGTTTACTATTATACCACTAGATGTCCTCGGCAGTCCTCTCGCTCTTTCCTTTTACTTTTGTATCAATAGTTTCCTCTAATTTTCCAAATTGACCACTAGATGTCTCTGATGAGACCTTTTACGGAGTCTAGAGTGAGTTCCAATGCTTCTTGAAACCTAACAGCCACCATAGTTATAGGGGCGGACAGGGTAGCGCCGTTGCTATGGCGACGGCGCGCCAAGTCACGCTGATGACGCGGCCGCGTCCATTACGGAAGTATAGTATTTAAACAACGGACAGGAAACTAGAAATATCCCTGAGGTAGCTTCTGGCGTAACCGGTAGGATCCGGATCCCCGTGACCCCATCCCTCTCTTCACCAGGGTAAGCTCCGTTCAGCTGCCATTACAACTCTGCTCTCATACTTAGGTGGGATGCTTTTTTACTTTCTTTGCTGGCCTTGATTCATCACATGTGGGTTTCTAATATCGGTTGTTAGAGGTTATTTCCTTGCTTCACTGCACCTGGTTTTTCTCCTTGGAAAAATACTTTTTCCCCTATCTTATATTATGTTTCTTTTCTTTTTTTGTTATACTTGTTTTTATTTTGAAAAATAGTGAGTTCTCACAAGTCATATAACAATAGTGTCAAGTAGAACAATCAAACATGTAGTTGTAAAAAGAATACAGAAAGGTAGATACCCATAACATATAGTATATGAAGGATAAAATGTAGTCCAACACAGAACAATAACCAGTAACTTTCTTGGGGGGTCTCCAGTTTAGTTTAGATTTAGGGACAAGTCCATTCTCAGTGATATAGATTCAGACAAGTCCAAGATAGAGAGCTGGAGGTTTTGGAGGGAGAAATGTCCATATGTTTCCAATTGTGTGTTCTTGGGGTACCTGCTGAGAAGGAGGAAAGGGGGGAGGGGAGCCCCCTGTAGAACGGTGGGGAGAGAGAAGAGAAAGAGAAAGGGGGCATACGCAGAGAAGAGAAAAGAAAGTATGGAGGAATAGGTTAGACAGGGGAGTAGAAGGGGATAATGATATCTCCTAAGAAGAAGATTATAGGTATAGGACCACATCGATACTTCTCTAGACCATGTCGAATAGAAAAAGGGCGATTTGATATTATGACCCTATGACACCAAGGGCCTGGGATGGCATGAGGTTTGGGGAGGGGGTGGATATGTCAGATATAGGGGGGAGCAATTGTGTGGTGAGGGATAAGAGGGGATAGAAGAGGTATTCTGTGGCCTTTCAGGGGGGGTGATAAGTAGGTGAAGCGTACGGCCAAGCGTCCCATACTTTATGAAAGTTTAACTCAGTATCTCTAAGAGAGGCTGTAAGTTGTTCCATATTTTTGGTCCAGTCTGTTTTATGTATGACCTCTGAGATATCTGGGGGAGCTATTTTTTTCCAGTTAGAGGCTATGGCTAGTCTAGCAGCAGTTAAGATGTGGGTGATGAGGCGGTTAGTATATTTATTAGTTTTTTTCAAAGGTCTACCCAAGATCATAAAAAGGGGGTCAAGAGGTACTCTAAGTTCTGTTGTTGACTTGATAAGGTCCTGAACTCTGGACCAAAAAGGAACTATTAATGGACAGGACCAGAAAATGTGGTCTATAGTTCCTTTATTATTACAGCCTCTCCAGCAGAGGTCTGATGAGCCCGGGTAGATCTTTGCTAGTTTATCAGGTGTAAGATACCAGTGAAAAATAATCTTATATATGTTTTCTCGGATTTGGATGCATTGTGAAGAGTGCTTGGCATTGTTCCATATTTCCGACCAGTCTTCCAACGTGATAGGGGATGGTATTATGTTTGCCCATTTGTGCATATAGGGGTGGTTTGGGGTCCGTGTTCCGGATCTTGTATGTAGGATGGTATAAATTTGGGATATCAGACCCTTTTGATGTCCAGTTTGGCTACAGATCCTCTCAAATTGAGATTTTGTTTGGCTTGAGTTTTTTAGTAGAGATTGTAGAAAGTGGGAAATTTGATTGTATTGCATATTCGTTTGGGGCGTAAAGGGAATCTTTTCTTCCAGATGTGATTTATGATGGACCTTCCCAGTGAGGGGGTTGAGCCAGTCATTAAGGTTGAAGTATCCCAAACCATACCATTTAGTCATAAAAGGTCTGGAGAGACCAGGGGGGAAATGAGGATTTCCCAAAATTGGGCAGAGAGGGGAGGGTGATGACCTCAACTTGGCAATATGGACAGAGGATTTCCAGATTTGTAGAGTAAATTTGATGGTGGGGAGTAAGTTTTGATCATTGATTTTTGGAGAGGGGTGTGTCCATAAGAGTGATGCAAGTGAGATAGGGAGGATGCTAGTTGCCTCTATAAGGCCCCATTTAGTAAATACTTTTAAATTGGACCATTCTGTTAGTTGTCTCAGGTGTGCTGCTTGGTAGTATAACCGTAGGTGGGGGACTCCTAGACCTCCTTGATCCCTAGGCGAAAGAAGGATGGATTGTAGGACCCTCGGGGATTTATGATTCCAGATAAATTTAGAGAAAGCGGATTGTAGGGCAGATAGTTGTGAGGAGGGTACTAGAACAGGAAGAGTCTCAAATAAGTATAGGAGACGGGGGAGAATATTCATCTTAAGGGCGTATATGCGACCTAACCAAGAGATCTTATAAGCTGTCCATTTGTGCAGATCTTGTAGTATTTTTTGGATTAGGGAGGGGAAATTAGACGTGTAGAGTGACTTATATGAGGGGGTGAGGTAGACTCCTAGATACTTTAAAGAGCGGGTTTGCCATTTGTAGGGGAAAAAAGTTTGTAGGGAAGCAAGGAGTTGAGGGGGAATTTTAATGGGGAGAGCCTCGGTTTTATCTTGGTTGAGTTTAAATCCTGAGAGGGATTCAAAAATTTTTAGTGTGTCATGTAAGGCCGGGAGAGTTGTAAGTGGGTTAGAGAGTGTTAGGAGTATGTCATCAGCGAACAGTGAGATCTTGTATTCACGTTTATCGAGGGAGATTCCTTTAATGTTAATATTTTTTCTAATGGCTGTGGCTAATGGCTCTATGCTTAGGGCGAATAGGAGAGGGGATAGTGGGCAGCCCTGCCTAGTGCCATTGTGGATTTGAAATGAGGAATGAGGGGCGAAGGGAAGTTTTATTGAGGCTGAAGGGAATGAGTAAATAAATTTTATCATGGAGAGGAAAGGACCTGAGAAACCCTGGTGATTCAGGACATGAAATAGAAAAGGCCAATAGAGCCTATCAAATGCCTTCTCTGCGTCCAAACTAAGGAGCACAGAGGGGAGGTTTGATTTGTTCATTATAGATATGAGGTTTATAGCTCTACGAGTGTTATCTCCTGCTTGTCTCCCCATGATAAAACCCACTTGGTCGTTATCAATTATTCTAGTGAGGATAGGATTGAGCCGGTTGGCTAGAGTTTTCGTGATTATCTTAAGGTCGGAATTAAGAAGGGAGATGGGGCGGTAGCTTTGTGGTAGGTGGGGATCCTTTCCTTCCTTTGCTATGACTGTAAGAAGTGAAGAAAGTATAGATTTAGGGGGTGAGTCCCCTTTCATTATTTTATTAGCTAGAGATACAAGGTGTGGGACAAGGATGGAGCTGAAGTTTTTATAGTATGAGTAGGGGAGGCCATCAGGACCTGGGGACTTAGAGGAGGGAAGGGTTTTGAGTACTTCTGTAATCTCATCTATGGTTATAGGAGAGTTGAGATCAGAGCGTTCCTGATCTGTGAGTTTCGGGAGGTCAAGTGGGGTCAGGAATGAGAGGACTTTTGAGTCATATTCGGGTGAGAGAGAGGGGTCTGGGAGGTTATATAGTTGTTCGTAGAAGGATGTAAAGATTTGAGCAATCCTTGAGGGGTCATGGTGCAGGATGCCTTGGGGGTCTTTTAAAGAATGGACAGATTGGTAGGAGCTCCTAGGATTTAGTTTGCGGGCCAGGATAGTGTGAGGTTTGTTCCCTCTTTCAAAAAATAGTTGCCTCGTCCACTTTAAACTTTTTTCTAATTGAGAGGTCTGGAGGGATTTAATATCTAATTTAATTCGTTGGATGTTGGAAAAGTGGGTTTGGGTGGGAGAGCTTTTGTAAGTGGAGAAGGCCTTAGTAAGGGAAGAGTTGAGCTGAGCCAGCTTCTGAGAAGAGAAGCGTTTGCGTTTAGAACTCTCGGCAATAAAGAAACCTCTTATAAAGGCTTTATGGGATTCCCAGAGCAAGCCAAAAGAGGATACTGAGTCTAAGTTTGTGGAAAAGAAGTGTTGGAGTTCATCTGCACATTTGGATAGTAATGTTTTATCTCTAAAAAGCGACTCATTTAGCCTCCAATGTAAGGGCTTGTGAGGTGTAGATAACCAGTCTAATTCAATAGTGACAGCATGGTGATCAGACCAGGCCATTGGTATAATATTAGAGGAAATGAGGATGGGAAGAACTGGGGTATTAGCAAAAAAGTAGTCGATCCTAGAGTGTGATGCGTGTGGAGGAGAGAAAAAGGTGTATTCTACAATAGTAGGATTAGCTATACGCCATAGATCAAAGAGTTTGTAATTCCTGAGGAGGATTCTAAATTTGCGTGAGTTTCTATCATGAGAGGCTTGGGAGGAGGGGGTGTGAGAGACACTTCTGTCCTTTGAGGATGAGAAAGCCAAGTTGAAGTCACCACCCAAGAGAAGGGTGCCTTTTAGCACCTTAAAAAGTTTGGCAAAAAATGCAGTGAGGAAAGTGATCTGCTGTGAGTTAGGTACATATACATTAGCCAATGTGACTGGCTTTCCCGCTAGGGTCCCAACCAAAATCAGAAAGTGACCTCGTGGGTCGCTTATAGTCTTGTCGATCTGAAGTGGAAGGTCTTTCTGGCACAAAACAGCTAGACCAGCACGTTTTTTAGGTCCTGATGCTAAGTGTGCAGTTGGATAATGTTTGTTTGTGAGTCGTATGGAGTCACTAGAAGTTAGGTGGGTCTCCTGCAGGAAAGCCAGGTCTACATTAAGTTTTCTAAGATCTCGTAGTAAGGATGACCTTTTCTGCGGTATATTCAGGCCCTTGGTGTTTAGTGTACAGAGATTAATCATTGGTCAAAGTATAGATGTATGCGTAGATTAGGTCCGAGAGTATTCGATGCGGTCTAGAAGGGGAAAGTAGGAGTACAGGTGAGGAGAGAGTGAGAATCCAAAAGGGATAAGTTATATGAGACAGCGGTTGATAAACATTTTTAAAGAAATAGCCACTGTGAGATGTGTGGCACAGTGATGAGGCAACTGTAACGAGTTGCAGAGATAAGAACTGCCAAAAAAGACACAATCCCAGAAAAATTCTATGGGAGAGTGTGGCAGCTCTCCTGAGGTACATGTGAGTGAGCCAAGAGGGTCGCCCAGATCTCCTCTGCTATATAGCCAAAAACAGTTAAAAGGGTCATATATGAATTATTAACAGTAACCATAACAATTACAATTAGGCACAGATGGTAAATATCATTGAAAATTAAAATAACAAACTAGAACAGGTTGGGAGGGAAGACAAGAAATAGGACATAGACATAGTGAGGGTAATATCTACGTCTGGACATGGTGTGTGTTCGGATCAGGAGAAGGCCTTGACAGGATTCTGGTAATCAAGTGGGAAGAGCTTCCATGTCTTCAGAGGGCTCCGGATAGGTGAGACTGCGGAGAGAGCCTCTGGATCTGTCGTTCATGTGCCGAATCTTTCTTGGTGGTGATGACGGGGACAGGGTAAGATCTTGTTGTAAGTTGGGTGAATGAGGGAGGCGGAGGCCTAGTTGTTTAAGAAACATGGGTGCATCGTCCAGGTCTGAGACTGAGAAGCGCGCACCGTTTCTGCTGACCATTAAGCGAAAGGGGAAACCCCATTGGTATTGGATCTTAGCATCCCTCAGAAGTTGGGTGATCGGTCTGAAAGCTCTTCTCTTGGTCAGTGTAATAAGGGAGAGGTCATTATATATGGAAAGTTCATCGCCTTTGAAGGAGATTGTGGATGTATTACGGATGGCTCTTAGGAGTGCTTCCTTAGCTTCATAATAGTGCATCCTAATTATAACATCTTTGGGGCGCTGAGCTGTGGGTCTCCTCTCGCCTAGTGAACGATGTGCTCTGTCCATCCTCCACATTTCGTCGGGGAGGTCAGGGACGATTGATTTATATAATTCTAGGAGGTGCATGGGAAGTTTTTCAGGTGTCACAGACGCAGACATACCTTTAATGCGGATATTTTGCCGCCTCTCCCTGTTCTCAAAGTCCTCTTGTGTAGATCTTATTGCTTTGAGGTCAGATTGGATTAAGCGTTGCTCGTCCTCCATGTCCTGCTGTTTAAGGGACATAGCATCCATTTTCACCTCCAGGGAGGTGGTGAGATCTGCTAGTGTAATTATGTCCCCCTTAAGATCCTTCACCGCTGCAAGAATTACCTGCTGGAGCGATTCCTGTAGGGCTCTATAATGTCTCTCTAGAGCCATCTCCAGTGTTGCTGAGGTGAGTGGGGTAAGGTCTGGAGGGGTAGAGCTTTCCTCGGTGAGGTGCGCAGCTTGTTGCAGAGGAGAGGAGGACTGTGCAGCGGCGGAATCCGGAGCGTGGCCGGCGCCATCTTGGGAAGGCGGGGGGCGGAGAAAACGGTCCATGGAGCCGGTTTGCGGGGGAGTTTTAGCGTTGTTTTTTGCGGCCATCTGTGCCTATATGTGTCCTGGAGCTGGACCCGTGCTGGCCGCGTTACTGGAGCGGAGCGGCGGCTGTGTGCGGCCTGTAATAGCAGAGGCGTGGGCTGGAGCTCGGAGCCTAAGCGGCCATCTTGAAATCGCCGCGCATGCGCCTCATATTATGTTTCTTTTCTAATTTTACCACCACTGATTCTGATCCCTATGTTGGGACAAGCATTTGCACTTTACTAATTATTATTATACACCTGTTGCACATTTATTTATGTTTTATGAAATGACCCATGATTAACTGTACCACCTAGCACTTTATTCAATTGTATTTTGCACATTGCTAAGCCAGCATATTGTGGTTTATGTCAGTTCCACAAGATTATTTTTTGATTGGGGTTCCCTGGACTGTCGGCAATGCTGATACAGATACTTAGCTGCTGTGTTTTGTAGATTGTATACTTTCAATAGAGGAGCCTCTCATTTTTACAGATTTTTGTCTGTATCGGCTTGCTGACAGCCCCGGGACCATTTTTGTGCTGAGCGGGGCCAAAAATACACTCCACATGTTAATATTTTACATTGCAATATAAAGGAATTTATGGATGGCAAAAGGTCAGGGGATCCTCAGTATGTTTTTAAAGTGTTTTTAAGATTGTTGTTGTTTAAATAAACTAATACATTGATATTGAATACTATTGTGGCTTGAGTATTATCTTACTACAGATAGGAGGGGACTACTTTTTCTTTCATTTATAACCAGATGTATCCGGTGGCAGACTCGCATAAAGTGTAGGACTTTACTCCAAACCGGGCCCTCTTGGATGCGATATATTGGATCCAGGACAGTCTGCCCTTGAAGGCCATCAAGCTTTCATCCACACTTATGTCCCTCTGGGGTAAATAAGTGTTGCGGAAGTTTTCCATGACCAGCTGATGAACCTCCCATATCTTCTTTAGCTTTGGCGCAGGATGGCTGGACTCATCAAAGGCAGTGTTGTCTGCGAAATGCAGAAATTTCATAATGAGTCCAAAGCGGTACTCTGACATGACCGTGCCAAAGAACGGGGTGACGATGACTTTGTTGGTCGACCAGTACCATTTCTGCAGGGGTTTCCCCACCACCCCCTGCAGAATAATCAGTCCAAGGAACCGCCACAAATCCTCCTTGGTAATTGGCTCCCACATCCTGGTCCTGGAAAGGGGCCTTCGTGGAGCAGCAATTTCTTGCGCGGCGTAGCAGTTCGTTTCCACCACGATTTTGTCAATGACAGCATCACTGAAAAACAGCTGCAGGTAGGCCAGGGGGCAGTGTTCACAAGCAACCTTCAGGCCGGGTTCCCCAGTAAAAGGGAAACGGGGGGGCGGTGGTGGGACCCGAGTGGTGTTGACTGGGCACCAAACTCGTGCGTCACTGACCTCCGTGTCACTGGGGATGGAGTCGCTGTCACTCTCGCTGTTGGACGACAGGTTGCCAGGCGCATCACTGTCACTGGAGTCCTCCAGCGACGGCATATCTGGATCGCTGTCCTCTAACTGCATCAGCGCTTCCGCTCTGTGAGATGCCTTGAAGATGATGCCATAGCAGGTGACGGGCAGGTGGCAGGAGAAGAGCGTAGTAAAAATCCAGGCAGAGGTCGGTACAGGCGGCAGGCAGAGTAGTCGAAATCCAGGCAGAGGTCGGTACACAGAAATCCAAATTGGGCAGAATCAGCAGGCAAAGAGCGTAGGTCAAAGTTCAGGCAGAGGTCGATACACGGAAATCCAATATCGGTCAGAATCAGCAGGCAAAGAGCGTAGGTCAAAGTTCAGGCAGAGGTCGGTACACGGAAATCCAATCGGGCAAAATCAGCAGGCAAAGAGAGTAGGTCAAAGTTCAGGCAGAGGTCGGTACACAGAAATCCAAAAAATCCAGCAGATCACAAAGATCAAAGCAGATCACAGATCACAGCTCACAGCTCACAGCTCACAGCAGGGATGCAAGTGGCAACAGTGTATTGGATACACATGTAATTCATACATGTGTATCCAATACAATGCACTTTAGGGCCAATGAAAAATAATCTTTTTCAAATTTCCCGCCCACCCCCATGACGTCACGCCGCCCGACGTCACGCTGCTTGCTCTGATTGGCTGCCGGGTCCCCAGGAGCATTCTGGGGCGAGAGGGGACCCGGAGGCCGGAATTTCGTAGAGAGGAAGCGTGGAGAGCCGCAGAAGAAGAGGGGACAGCCGCTGCTGCTGGGGGAGCCAGGCAGGAGTCCCTGGGGAGCGCCGATCGCGCTAGGGACTCCCGCAGAAGAAGAGGGGAGAGCCGATTGATGCTGCTGGGGGAGCCAGGCAGGAGTCCCAGGGGAGCGCCGATCGCTCTAGGGACTCCTGTACAGCAGGTATTTGCCGCCTCCGCCAGCCGCCACTACCCCCGATCACATGGCCGCCGGGTCCCCGCTAGATTACAGGGGATCTGGGGATCCCGGCGGCCAAACACACATGCCGCATTGCGGGGGACAGATGCAGGAGTCCGATCGGCGCGCGGGACTCCTGCACAGCGCACACAGCTATTTTTAGCTACCCCGACCTGAGCTCGGGATTACCATTAGTTGCATGTATTTCCTACCCCGAGCTCAGGTCGGGGTTACCGCCAGGAGGGTTAATAGTCACTGGTATGGGTAAAGTCTCTGTGGTAACAGGACCCGAATGGATAGATGAACCATCCGCCAGTTGGATGGCCAAGGGTCGAGACTTACTTCGGACAGGAAGGTGAAAAATGGAGGCAAAACTTGAGTCTAAAAAACAGGAGCAAGCTCCGGAGTCAATTATGGCATCAATCTTTAAAGTCTCTGCTCTGGGTCCCTGTAAGGAAAGAGATAAGGGTATATGAGAGAACGTAGGTTGCACCAGAAGATTCTCCTTCTCGTAGAGAGCTTCTTGCTTACCAGGGGGTCTCACGGGACAGTTTTGGCGAAAGTGACCAGACGCCCCACAATACAGGCAGAGATTAGAAGATCTGCGACGTTGTCGTTCTTCGGGAGAGAGAGAAGGACGAGCCAGGCCCAGTTGCATAGGCTCGGGAGCATCACCTGACGTGGAGAAGGAAGCAGATGGAAGAGCAGGCCCCGTAGGGATCCAGATAGGACGTAAAGTTCCTGACCTCTCCTGACGTCTCTCCCTAAGGCATCGATCAATTTGTATAGATAGACGAATGAGTGCAGTGTGGAGATCAAAGTGCCAACTCGTCCATAAGCAGTCAATTATGGCATCAATCTTTAAAGTCTCTGCTCTGGGTCCCTGTAAGGAAAGAGATAAGGGTATATGAGAGAACGTAGGTTGCACCAGAAGATTCTCCTTCTCGTAGAGAGCTTCTTGCTTACCAGGGGGTCTCACGGGACAGTTTTGGCGAAAGTGACCAGACGCCCCACAATACAGGCAGAGATTAGAAGATCTGCGACGTTGTCGTTCTTCGGGAGAGAGAGAAGGACGAGCCAGGCCCAGTTGCATAGGCTCGGGAGCATCACCTGACGTGGAGAAGGAAGCAGATGGAAGAGCAGGCCCCGTAGGGATCCAGATAGGACGTAAAGTTCCTGACCTCTTCTGACGTCTCTCCCTAAGGCATCGATCAATTTGTATAGATAGACGAATGAGTTCTTTCAACGAGTCAGGCACACCAACATGAGCCAACTCGTCCATAAGCAGATCAGAAAGACCAAGACAAAACTGGAACCTGAGAGCGGAGTTGTTCCAGGTGGTATCACTGGCCCATCTACGAAAGTCTGTAACGTAGTCCTCCACCAGCCTCTTGCCTTGTTTGAGGGATTGGAGAGCTGACTCTGCGGTAGCCGCTTGACCAGGATCGTCGTACACCTCAGCCATGGCTTCAAAAAGAGTGGTGGTATTGTTAAGAGCTGGATGTCTTTGTTCTAACATACGGAGAGCCCAGGCTTGAGGTTCACCCTGCAGTAATGAAATGATGGCCCCGACCTTAATCTCCTCTTGAGCATAGGTTCTAGGCATCAGAGTGAAGTGGAGATAACAAGCACTACGAAACAGTCTGAACTTGCTCCGGTCACCAGAAAATCGCTCAGGAAGAGGGAGTCTTGGTTCAGGCGCAGGAGCAGGAACCTCGACCGGCAGAACTGGAACTGAGACTGGAACTGGAGCAGAAGCAGGGAGAGGCGGTTCTGAAGCAGAGACTGGAGCAGAGGCCAGTACAAAAGGTAGATTAGATAATTGTCCTTGGATCTGGGCATAGCCCCTCTGGACCTCTTCTACTGAAATTCGTAGTTGGTTACCCATTTCACAAACATCAATTGAAGCTTGACCTCCAGCAGAGTCCGTTACGGCTGTTGTTTTCTGCTAGGATGTGAAGTAATGCTGAGACTGTTGACCGCTCCACTGCGTTTTGCGGACCACCCAAGTACAGGATCTAAGTGACCACAGTTCTTCACCCACGACCCCTTGAGGGGGAAGCAGGACTACAACCCCTTGAGGGGGATGTCGAAACTTTGCTGCCTAGTGCCCACCAGGTTGCGCTTGGGTAAATCACACAGTGGGTCGGAGAACAGCTGACACTGCAGTGTGGAGATCAAAGTGTCAGATACTGGAGTTGAAGACAGGAATGTAGTCGGGGTCACAAGCCAGGGTCGGGGCAGGCGGATATCGATCAGAGTCGAGGTCACAAGCAGAGGTCGAGGCAGGCGAATAACAGGCGGAATCGAGGTCACAGGCAAAGGTCGAGGCAGGCGGCAAACAAGCAGAGTCGGGGTCACAGGCCAGGAGTCACAACGGGAAATCAACACGGAGCAGGGATTCACCGAACACAGGCTCATCCAGAACTGTCAGAAACAACACCACTTTGTCTATGGGCGGAAGTGCTTATATAGGGAGTTCTGGCACCAAAATGTAGCGCATGCGTACGCTAATCCTCTGCGCATGCGTACGTCATAACACTTGGCGTTCCTACACCTACAACTATCCACGTGTGCCAAAGACCTTGCGTACGTATGCGTACTCTGCGGATGACCCGGAAGCGGCTGCCAAAGCGCAATAAAACCTCGAGAATTGCAGCGCGTGCATTAGGAAACGCGTGCGGCGATGTCGGCTGGGACCAGCGCTGTGAGTATGACAACTGGACAGGCATAGTTACATAGTTGCATAGTTATTTTGGTTGAAAAAAGACATACGTCCATCGAGTTCAACCAGTATAAGTACAACACCAGCCTGCTCCCTCACATATCCCTGTTGATCCAGAGGAAGGCGAAAAAACCCTTACAAGGCATGGTCCAATTAGCCCCTAAAGGGAAAAATTCCTTCCCGACTCCAGATGGCAATCAGATAAAATCCCTGGATTTTTCGTTAGCTCGGCTGCCTGTACTTCAAACTGTGCCTTATCCGCATTATTTCTCCTAAGCCTTAGATACTGGCCATACGGAATTGCTTTAATGACGTGCTGGGGGTGGAAGCTTTTAGCATGGTGGAAAGAATTGGTTGCTGTCGGTTTTCTATATCCTTCGCAGCACAAAACATCATTCTTGACCATAATTCGTAGGTCAAGGAAGGTCACCGCTGTATCACTTTTCTCAGCGGTGAACTCCATGTTAATTGTGTTGCTATTGATATAGTGTAAAAAGCTATTAAATTGTGCGTCCTTCCAGACCACACCACCAGGACATCGTCCACGTACCTCGACCATTGTCTGATGTGCCCACGGAACGGGTTATTGTCCGAGAGCACCGCAGACTCCTCCCATGCCCCCAGAAAGAGGTTCGCAAAGGAGCACGCCATGGGGGTCCCCATGGCCGTACCAGCTGTCTGGTGGTACCAATGTCCATCAAACAGGAAAGCATTATGTCGCAAAACAAAACCCAAGCATTCGCAGACAAAGTCGATGTATTCCTCGTCCCTGTCTGTACGGGTCAAAAAATGTCTGACGGCCTCAATTCCCAAATCCTGGGGGATACGGCTGTATAGACT